>NW_026393364.1:0-343 GCF_001194135.2 Octopus bimaculoides | reverse complement strand
TTTTTTTTTTTTTTTTTTTTTTTCGGTTTTCCATCACTGCATCTTTGTGAAGACACCAGCTCCAGCTGCACTGACAGAAGCTGTACAAAGTGCATTAGATGCAAAGCTGCTGTTAACCAACAACTGCAGATGCATTGCAACAACTGACACTATCTTCTCTCAATTACCATCTTTCTATATAATTTTCTCTTTTGTTATTCACCTGTGAGGTGGAGGGGGTGGAGGAGGAGGGAATTCATTTCTGATGCTTTGGTGGTGGTGGTGGTGGTGGTGGTAGTGGTGGTGTACTTGGTGTGGTTGATCTTGTATTGTTGTAGTGTGATGTTGTTGTTTAGCCCCAGGC
>NW_026393363.1:0-283 GCF_001194135.2 Octopus bimaculoides | reverse complement strand
TTTTTTTTTTTCCAATAAGAAACCTGAATGAAACGTCATTTATTCAACCATTCAAACGAATTGAGTTCTTTTTATCCAGTTATATCAAAGAGCTTGCAGTTTTAAGTTTCATAAGTGCACCTACAACTAAACACATGTTTAATACCTGTTTATACGCACACACACACACACACACACACACAAGTACATACGAAAATACACAAATGCGTAAAAATACATATACATATACATATAATTATATGCATATCTATAATGTATATATATATATATATATATATATATA
>NW_026393362.1:0-258 GCF_001194135.2 Octopus bimaculoides | reverse complement strand
GCATGGCCACAGTCAAAAGACTGAAACAAGTAAAAGAGTATACATACACACACAGGTATGGTATAGCTGTATGGGAAACAAGCTTGGTGTGCATCCACATTGATACAGGTTCAATCCTACTGCATGGCACCTTTGGCAAATGTCTTCTAATATAACCCTGGGCTGACCAATGTCTCATGAGTGAATTTCATAGACAGAAACCCTGAGGATGCTGAGTGGACTGGAGCAACATGAAATGAAGTGTTTTGCTCAAGAACA
>NW_026393361.1:0-495 GCF_001194135.2 Octopus bimaculoides | reverse complement strand
TATATATATATATATATATATGCATCAGAAGAACACAAGTTAGTTATAAATTTCGTAACTGTTTCGGTAGCTTTTTATTGATGCACCTTTAGATTACATGCTTAGATTTCTTCATAGGTAACGTAAATGGGCGTAGACAAAGCTTAGATATTGGAGTCTATACATATGAATATATGTGTGTCTATGTACATTTATGTACATATGTATGCCTTCGTATAATGATGTTTGTTCTCATGTGAATGCACGCACATCTCTGTGTCTATAAACAATAATAGATTGTTAAACATTTATATAGCAGGAGTGGCTGTGTGGTAAGTAGTTTGCTTACCAACCACATGGTTCCGGGTTCATTCCCTCTGAGTGGCACCTTGAGCAAGTGTTTTCTACTATAGCCTCGGGCCGACCAAAGCCTTGTGAGTGTATTTGGTAGACGGAACTGAAAGAAGCCCGTGGTATATATATATATAAATATATATATATATATATAACGTGAGA
>NW_026393360.1:0-399 GCF_001194135.2 Octopus bimaculoides | reverse complement strand
TCATTATAGCCAGTTACTTTATACTACTTCAAAATAATCTTGACAAGTTTCCTGACTATACCCACAATGATTCTGTCAACTCCCTCATGCCCTTTACTAACAGAGACTATTCTCTAGTCTTAGATTTGAATATACAAAGATTTGATAAACAAGACTAATAAATTAAAACTGAACCAAAATCAGTGACAAGCTATGACCCTAACAAATTTTTTCCCCTTTAGAACCTTCTAAGCTGAAGTGAAAACACCATGGACTTTGTCTGTCTTCTTACTCTCTTAGACGATTTAAGTAAAATTATACACATATGTCCGACTGATTAAATAAATTCTATTTATTTATTTACGCAGCGGAGGATAGCCCTACATTTAAATTGATGTAATGATTGCATTGTTCAATTAA
>NW_026393359.1:0-245 GCF_001194135.2 Octopus bimaculoides | reverse complement strand
ATATATATATATATATATATACATATAATTCAGTCTGATTTCTAGCAATACAGGGGCTGTTTAGTACGCTTATTCACTTTTATAGATTGTAAACTTGCAAATTAGCCACCATATTATTTTATCTCCATTTTTTTTTCTCGTTGTTTACGTATTTCATGTTGCTTGAAAAGTTGCTGACGTTTTGTACCCATATATGCATGTATATATATACATATATATATATATATATACATATATATATATAT
>NW_026393358.1:287-390 GCF_001194135.2 Octopus bimaculoides | reverse complement strand
TTTCGTTGGTATAAATGATCTTAAGATGTGATGAAGTACAGCATGATGTCACGTGTATGTTTATGTATGTGCAATTATGCATATATGGATGAGTGCATAAAAG
>NW_026393358.1:0-121 GCF_001194135.2 Octopus bimaculoides | reverse complement strand
ATGTGTGTATATATGTATGTGTATATATATGTGTGTATATGTATGTATATCTATATATATATGTGTGTGTGTATATATATATGTATGTGTGTGTGCATGTGTATGTATGTATATATGTATG
>NW_026393357.1:0-237 GCF_001194135.2 Octopus bimaculoides | reverse complement strand
ATGTATGTATGTATGTATGTATGTATGTATGCGTATAGAAGCAATAATACATGTTTTGTACAGAGAGGAGCTGAAGCAATCTGAGAATAAAGACAAACACAGTGATGTGAATGCGGTGACAGATAAACTTACATTAGCAATAATCCTCTTTATTCTGAAACGATGCAATAAAACTATGCAAGAAAATTAATAATAATGATAATAATAATAATCATAATAATAATAATAATAATAATA
>NW_026393356.1:0-290 GCF_001194135.2 Octopus bimaculoides | reverse complement strand
TTATTATTATTATTATTATTATTATTATTATTATTATTGTTTATTATCATCATCATCATTGCATAGGGCGGTGAACTGGCAGAATCTTTAGCAGTACTTCGTCCGTCTTCACGTTCAATTTGAACACGTGTGAGTTCAAATTCCGCCAAGGTTGACTTTGCCTTTCATCCTTCCCGGGTCGACAAAATAAGTATCAGTTGATCACTGGGGGTCGAAGCAACTGACTTAACCTCTCTCCCGAAACTGCTGGCCTTATGCCAAAATTTGAAACCATTATTATTATTATTATT
>NW_026393355.1:0-312 GCF_001194135.2 Octopus bimaculoides | reverse complement strand
GATAGATAGATAGATAGATAGATAGATAGATAGATATACATACATGTACAAACATTTTTACACATATATCTCCCCACCACGTGCACACACACACATATATATACGCATAGATTTTATGTGTTTATATCTGTGTATATATAACTGCAATGTTATAATTATGTAGCTAGATTTTTCCCATTAACTATAATTTTGAAGTTATACCGGCCCACTTACATGCCTACATTGCTAATTACCTACCTACTCACCTACCTACCTAACTAGCTAACTAACTAACTACCTGCCTACCTATCTACCTACCTACCTACCTACCTA
>NW_026393354.1:0-673 GCF_001194135.2 Octopus bimaculoides | reverse complement strand
GGTAAGACAGTCAGGTTGGTCGCAATTTATGCACCCAATTCAACTGGTTCTCAGAGTCGATATTTCCGTGATCTCGGGAAATTTCTTTCGACGTCGCATTCTTTAGTCGTGTTAGGTGACTTCAACACAATTGACGATGCGCGTGTTGATTGTGTTGGCTCGCAGACAGATAGAACAGCAAATCCTGGCTTTCGGGACCTGCTCAGCCACTTTCAGCTGATAGACCCGTATAGACTGGAACACCCAAACGCTCCACAGTGGACGTGGTCAAATAGCGATGGGTCTTATCTAGATAGGATATTGATAAGAAAAGTAGATAAAGACATAGTTAAGTGTCCACAGTTTTACCTAGTCAGCTACAGTGACCCACAAGATGGTCACAAACGAGCTGACTGTAGATAAGATGTATAGACAGGGATCTGGCTACTGGAAACTCAATAAGTCCTTATTGGCGAACGAGGAGTACAGAAAGCGGATCAAGTTAATTATTCAAAGGGCACTTATAGGTGTCATCATTAATAATAAATGGTGGTACGCCCTTAAGCAAGCCATAAAGTACGATTCAATTAGATTTAGTATAGGCATAGCTAAGAAGGAACATAGTATAGGAGATGGCCTAGCTTAGGAGTTAGATAAAGCCATGGAGAATGGTAATGCGGACCAAGTGAAGGCC
>NW_026393353.1:0-227 GCF_001194135.2 Octopus bimaculoides | reverse complement strand
AATATCTATCCAATATACTACCGGAAGAATACCCAATTATTATTACACTAATGTTTTTTCCTTGTATTACTAAGTGCAATAAATGGGTGCGGGTAAAAAGATATTTTACCATTAATCTATATAGCAATAAGAAAATGGAGGGGAATAGGTGGTATTCATCAACTTGTAGACATTGCATTTGTCAATTTACTTGTTTATTTGTTTACTAAAAGGACAATAATAACAAT
>NW_026393352.1:0-469 GCF_001194135.2 Octopus bimaculoides | reverse complement strand
CTGCGCTGGATTGCTGCCACGTTCAGGGGCAATATTATATACTATATTCATTTGTATGTGAAAGCGTGTGGCCTGGTAGTTAGAGTACTCGGCCCACATCTAAAGTCGTGATTTCGATTCTCGGCGACCCGTTGTCTCCTTGATGAACACAGCTTATTTCTCGCAGCTCCCTGCCACTTAGCAGACAAAAATGAATAGTTCTCGTACTTCATAGGGCCAGCATTTTCGCATTGTGTGTCACGTTGAATCCCTCTGAGATCTACCTTAAGGGTACGTGTATGTGTGAAGTGCTACGTGACTTATATGCTAATTTCACCAGTTTATTCCGTTAATATATTTTTTTCTTTATAGAGCAAGTCGAAAGATATATTTTTCAAGGCGCAAATACTGACAGAGCAGCATATATAGGATAAAATCCTTTAAGAGCAGAAAAAATTGTCGGCAACTAGCCAAGTGGATCGAACTCCCA
>NW_026393351.1:0-463 GCF_001194135.2 Octopus bimaculoides | reverse complement strand
TGAATGGCACAAGGAACATTCTAGTGAAGTTGAACATCTTATCTGGCCACGCGCACCTTCGTGTAGAAGACAGTGGGATTGAACCCGGAACTGCGTGGCTGGGAATCAAACGTCTTACTGCACAGCCACGCGTAATTTCTGGTAAATTTTGTTCACATTTGGTGCCATATAATTGTATAGATTCATTATTACGTTAAATATTAATCTTAAATTTCAAATATTCGTTTTATGATGTAAGTTTACCAATTAGAGACGTGAACCATGAACCGTCTCCGAACCAACGTGCAATGGCGGCAAAATGGTCGATAGATGTGTAGAGAATAAAATTCGATTTTTTTAAAATTTTATTCTTGGGTTGTTCACAATATTTGAAAGTAATATCACAAAGTTTGATATTGTCGAGAACAATCACTGAAGAGATAAGATGTATATATACCACAATAATGAGTGTGTGTGTTTGTGT
>NW_026393350.1:0-234 GCF_001194135.2 Octopus bimaculoides | reverse complement strand
ATAGATAGATATATTTTTAATAGAATAGAGAACTCATCGCCCAAACTTGATTTATTTCAAGGATTTTATTAATTGTTATTTGACAACTCAGATCATCTCTGGTTTCCTAGGGCATTAGTTTTCTTTTTGTTGTTGTTGTTCTTTTTCCTATTATTCTTTGAGATATTGAAAACAGATTATCATCATTACCATCCTTGTTATCATCCAAACCACCACCATCACCGTCACCACCAC
>NW_026393349.1:0-771 GCF_001194135.2 Octopus bimaculoides | reverse complement strand
ATATATACATATATATATATATCATAATAATATATAGATATATATATACATAGACAGATAGATAAATAGATAGATATGATAATATATATATGTATATATACATATATACATACATATGGATACATATATGTGTGTGTGTATACATATATATACATATATATTTATGTATGTATATATTGATATAATTGTGTATATGTATATATATGCATATATGTATATATACACACATATGTATGTATATGTATTATCGATATATCTGTATTTGTGTGCGTATATATACATATATATATATATATATATATATATATATATATTATTAACAGAAGAATCCCGATATTCATTTCCAGACTAGAAGCTCTGACAACTAAATGCTAAAGTTTTGAAAAAACGGGAAGAGACATCCATTTATGCTCACCTGGGTACGGTCATGAACGTATAGTATGAAAGGTAAGAAGAACCCATACAAGTAAATAGGATACAGGCTATATACTCAGAATCATCTTGTCACCTATGCGCTAACACACTATGAATCCTGCAAAATGCTTGCGGATGTCTATTGAACCAAATATTTCCTTCATTCTTGTAGATAGAAGTCGACACCCTTATAAAAATATGACATCAGAAAACATCTTACTTATTCAGTGGTGGATGCAAACACAAGAAAACATTGAAAGAGTATACTAGAAATTTCAGCTGTATCTTTTGATGAATGTAAATGCTTTCTATAGGGATGTAGAGGTTTGAGATTTGTATGCATACAAATATGCATAA
>NW_026393348.1:0-447 GCF_001194135.2 Octopus bimaculoides | reverse complement strand
ACTCAACATAAAGACGGACGAATGAAGAATAAATAATGATACAAGTATGGCTGGGCATGACACAGACTCACACATTTCTTTTATCAATTATAAACATCCTAAGAAAGTGCTATTATTCTATGTCTTTTATCTTCTATCTTATACTTGTTTAAGACATTAGACTGCGGCCATGCTGGGACATCCGCTTCAAGTGTTTAGTCAATTGAATTGATCTCAAGAATTATTTTAAGTCTGGCATTGATTTTATCGATGTTTTTCGCCGAACCGTTAAGTTACAGAAGCGCAAACAAAGCAATACCGGTTCTCAAGTGGTGGGAACAAACGCAAACACAGTGACACCCACATGAATATATATATACATATCTATCTATCTATCTGTTTGTCTGTATATCTGCCTGCTTGCCTGCCTGTCTGCCTGACTGTCCGTCTGTCTGTCTCTGTATATAT
>NW_026393347.1:0-543 GCF_001194135.2 Octopus bimaculoides | reverse complement strand
AGCCACTTGGCTGAAACACATAAATAAATAAATAAATAAATATATATATTCTCCAATTTAAAGCGACATCTATATGTAAAATGATGAATGAAGAATGATGAGCTAACCCTAGCCAGAATCAAAACCCAATAACAACGCTTACATGGCTACATGCACATCCGATTGGGCCAAGCGCTCACCCATCAATTTCAGAGCTGGGCCATACAATTATATAAACTTATCTATAAGTTCAGAATATAGCTAAAGTTATAGTTTATGCAGTACAATGCAATATTAAAGTATAATAAGTTATTAGTATTGTTACGAACGCCCGCACGCGAAGCACCTCCTTAACCGAAGATAGAACTCGCGCGCGCGCGAACGTCGAACGCTCAGTGAGTTAGCAGCTCGCCTCGGTCACCTGACCAATAATAAGCCCCGGCTGGAGCACGAAACTAAGAACAACACAGGCAAAAGGAGGGGTGGAAGAAACAACACGAAGATCATGCGTTTTGTAACCTTTTCTTTTTACATAACATCAAAAACATGAGAATAAAGCATTAC
>NW_026393346.1:0-553 GCF_001194135.2 Octopus bimaculoides | reverse complement strand
GAGAGAGAGAGACAGAGACAGAGAGAGAGAGACAGAGAGAAGGAAAGAGTTTGAAAGATAAATGTTAAATGAAGGAGAAAAGGAAGGATTTTGGGGGCAGAAATGTGTTTTGTAAGAGAGAGAAAGAAGGAGTTTGAAAGAGAAAGAGTAGGGAGGAATTTGAAGGGGAAATGTATTAAATGAAGGAGAATGGTAAGGAAAGAGTTTGAAAGAAAAATGTTAAATAAAAAAGGGAAAAGGAAAGCATTTAAAATCTATTAAATGAGAGGGAGAGAGTGCAAAGGAAATAGCTTGAAAGAAAAATGTTAAATGAAGGAGGAGAGGAAGAAGTTTTGAGGGTGAAACATATGAGGAAGGAGAGAGAGAGAGGAGAAGGAAAGAATTTCAAAGAAGAATTACTAAAGAAGAGAAAATTCAAGGAGCTTGAAGGTGAAATAAGTAAATAAAAGTAAGAAGGGAATTAGTTTGAGTTTTACCTTGTTGAAATATAAATTTGTCAATTCTTGAATCTCATTTCTTTCTCCTCCTCTTTCCATCATTTTTTTTTTTTTTT
>NW_026393345.1:0-363 GCF_001194135.2 Octopus bimaculoides | reverse complement strand
ATCATCATCATCATCATCATCACCATCATTATCCTTTCTACATCTACACACATTCCCTTACCTTATTGTGGAGATATTTTTAATATTCTATCACAAAGCTGTTTTATACAATTTCTTATCAGCTCACATTTATGTTACAGACAGCTGTCTTCAAATAATATCAGGAAAATTGAAAAAGGAACTTTTCAAGCACTTCCTAGTTTAAAATACTTGTAAGTTGGATACGTTTTGGTGATAATCGCACGTTGAGAATATGTTTCTAAATATTTAATATATTTCTTTCTTTTGTATTTCTTACGCTCTTTCTATTGTCGTGCAAAAGTGTGTGTGAATACTATTAGCGCGTGTGAAAATGTGTGTGTC
>NW_026393344.1:0-384 GCF_001194135.2 Octopus bimaculoides | reverse complement strand
CAAATTTATTTTTTGCACTAGTTGAAGACACACAAGATGTCGAAATATCGTTCACTACATAACAATAGCACTCTTCTTTTAATTTTGACTGTTATATTATTATTATTATTATTATTATTATTATTATTATTATTATTATTATCAACATCATCATCATCTTTCTATGATGCAGAGCGAAAATATTCATGTAGCCATTAAAGAACTAACCAATGAAAAGGATGCGTTTGGCTGTACAGCATTACACTATGCCTCTCAAGAAGGACGATTGGCCGCGTTAAATGATTTACTCAGGTCCGGAGCAAGCATTAATTCGAAGAACAATGAAAGAGCCTCACCATTTCACTTTGCTGTCCGGTAAGAAATATGTATGTACATGTGTGTGTG
>NW_026393343.1:0-775 GCF_001194135.2 Octopus bimaculoides | reverse complement strand
TGTGTGTTTGTAACAATTTCGTTTATATCAGATCAGATAGAGACTTTTGTATATATACGTATGTATACATGTATACATGTATATATGGGAGAATATACAAAAAATAACAACAGACGAGGACAGGTGGTGTAAATAACAAAAGTATATATTAGTATGACGCTCGGGAATACGGAAAGTCTTTGACGTTTCGAGCTACGCTCTTCAACAGAATGTATATAAATATATTCATTGACAGTGCTTCAAAATGCGATGGACGCTTGTTTTGAAATTTCTCTAATAACTCGTTTGCAGCATAAATTTTCTTGAATTTTTAGCGAAACGTTTCTTGTGCCCATTGATCTTTTACAGGGTTCATCGAAGACTTTTTAATGGAAGTGGAGAGACAAGTTACTGAAGAGATTGCAAGAGTGCAATGAAATAATTTAACAAAAAACTATATAAATTAATAAAGGACTGAACCAGTGCGTGTGTTTATTACCGGCATAATGCCTCTCCCAAGGTTTAATTGTATATATATAGCATCTGAGCTATACGAAATGTTTTTATATATATACTTCTTTACTCATGCTGTAGCACCGCTTGTAGTCGTGCAAATCGACCCATGGACTTACTGTTTGTAAGCCTTGTACTTATTTTATCGATGTCTTTTGCCGAACCGCTAAGTAACTGGCAGGTAAACACACCACCATCGGTCGTCAGGTGATGGTGGGGAGACAAACATACACAAACAATATATATATGTATATATATATATATATATATATATATATATATA
>NW_026393342.1:0-262 GCF_001194135.2 Octopus bimaculoides | reverse complement strand
AAGCTGCCCTTGTGGAAAAAAATTGAAATAATGATAATTATTATTATTATCCGCAGCCGCGGTGACAAATAAGTTTTACTGTTAATATTATTTAACATTCATAAAGGTATTATTGTCATTACTACCATTAATATACATTTATTACGGCCATAATGTATCTTTGTTATTGTTATCATAATTAATATCATTATCTATGATTATTTTTGCAATAACTTAATTTTGACAAGTATTTTCTCGTCAATCAACATTAAGAAAAAAAAAA
>NW_026393341.1:0-207 GCF_001194135.2 Octopus bimaculoides | reverse complement strand
TATATATATATATATATATCCACACACAGACACAAAAGTATCTGTCTGTCTATTTATCTATCAGTGTAATTATAAACACACACATACACACATACATACATATACACACACATACACAGTCTATATGTGTAACAGTTTATTCGGCTATTCCTATTGTTAAATGTTGGTGGCTCATTTTTTTTGTATATACATACATACATACATACA
>NW_026393340.1:0-282 GCF_001194135.2 Octopus bimaculoides | reverse complement strand
ATATATATATATATATATATATATATACACGTGGTTGTTATATATAGTTGGAATTTACTGTATGTATGTATGTATATATGTACGTATGTACGTACGTATGTATGTATGTATGTATGTATGTATGCATGCATGCATGTATGTATGTATTATGTATGTATGTATGTAGGTATGTATGTAGAATCAACATAATTTTCAGAACTATACACGAATTGTCTAGAGCAGGGGTTTTCAAACCACAGGGGGTCTGCAAGGACAAGACAGGGGGTCCGTGGACAGCAAATA
>NW_026393339.1:0-629 GCF_001194135.2 Octopus bimaculoides | reverse complement strand
GTGTATATATATATATATATATATATATATATATGCATTATATCGAACAGTGAAAATGAGTGCTCAACACACACTGGTGGATAAATATTCTTTATTTGTGTGTTAACCGAGCTACCATTGGTTTCATGTTAAGAGAGATATCTCTTAACAATTATCGCTCCTGTAATATGGGACAATGATGTTTGTTTCCATCTTGTTTTTTTTTGTTTTTTTATCCAAGATTGAGATGAACACCAAAGTCCCATGTGACAGACTTGATAATTGTTAAGAAGTATTGCTCTTAACATTAAACCAATGATAGCGTGGTTAACCCATAAATAAAATACAAAGTATGTGTATATAGAAAACAAAGAGATGACAGCAGGATAGAACTTTCCCTATCCATCAACGTAAACTTTCTCACTCATAACACTCATATGTTCTGAAAATGTAAGTTTTCTCAAATAAAGTGCACTTCATATTCAAGGCTCTGATGAAGCTGTAGGAAACAGTTGTTTTGCTTTGATTTGTTTTCTCTCGGCCCTGAATTCTCTGCGGAAATTTTTTTTCGTGGACACTGCCAATATGAGATGCCCTCAGTCTTATCATTAATGGTGCAAAACTGAATATTTCCAATTGGTTGATAACTG
>NW_026393338.1:0-359 GCF_001194135.2 Octopus bimaculoides | reverse complement strand
AATGTACATGATAACACTTCCAATCAGTTAAGATCAGAAGCCATGACAGCTACCATCTGGTGCTGCATCTATTATTATTATTATTACTTGTCTATTACCCGAGGGTTAGAATGATCTGATTAATTACAGATTTTCACAGATTCGTGCACTATTCTTTCTGCTATTTAGAGGTTTTGATTATTACCTAGTATCCTGACTATACTGCATTTCTTGTAACCAATAATTATCTTACAATCAAAATCGTATATCTTAATATTTTTTCTATTATCACCATGGTCTCTATCAACAGTCATCCATTTATATATTTCTACTTTATGTAACCTTTTAATATCCCCATCGGGAATACTTTGAATTTCATC
>NW_026393337.1:919-1667 GCF_001194135.2 Octopus bimaculoides | reverse complement strand
TGTGTGTGTATATGTTTGTGTGTCTGTGTTTGTCCCCACCCCCAACATCGTTTGACAACCTATGCTGATGTGTTTACGTCCCCGTAACTTAGCGGTTCGGCAAAAGATACCCATACAATAAGTAATAGGCTTACAAACAATAAGTCCTGGGGTCGATTTGCTCGACTAAAGGCGGAGCTCCAGCATGGCCACAGTCAAATGACTGAAAAAAGTAAAAGAGTTTAAAAGAGTTTATATCTATATGTATATATAGGTATAGGGCAGGGAATCGTCAATTAGTAATAAAATTAATAATTAACAATTTTGCCAAGTAGTTCAGTATGAAAAAACCTTTATCGGTAAAACCATTTATAATCATAAATATACAGGGATTAGCTTGAGTTGCTTCTCCAACATACTGAAAGTTTAGAAATAGCAGTCAAAGAACTACTGATTCCAAACTACAATTTTTTTCTCTAACGGATGGCGATATTTATGGCACACACAGAACAAAAAAAACAGAAGAGAAAAGCAAAAACAAACCTGCCTTTAGTTAATTGGGTACGACGTTTCACGGTTAAGGGTATGAAGTTACCCTATTCCGATCTTCACCCTCAATATTCTAATAAATTTGAAAGTGTCTAATAAAAGTCCCGTGAATTTTGACCATGCGACATCAAGACCACGTGAGGCAGGCACTTACAAATTTATCGGCTAGTGAGTTCAAAACACTTCACTCCAAAGAATCTATTCTATGTGCGTCACAAAT
>NW_026393337.1:0-817 GCF_001194135.2 Octopus bimaculoides | reverse complement strand
ATATATTATTGTCAGGTCGCTCTTATAAGTATTCCTGAGCGCTACTGGTAACATGTAATCCAGTACAACCTGTCTCATGGTCGGGTCGTCGGCGACTAAACTGGCAACCTCACCAAGCTCGCTTGGTGAGGAGGATGATTGTTGGCATCCTGCGGGATGAAAAATAAGACTCGTCGAAATGACGTAAGAACTACTGTGTAGTAACGTCCACCCAACAATGTTTGTTTCTGTGTGTGTGTTTAAATTTTGTGTGCGCGTGTTGTTGTGCTGTGCTGTGTGTGTGTGTATATTTTTATATGCATTTCTTTTTATGTATATATATATTCTTTTTTTTTATATTTACTTTTTATATATTTTTATATATACTTTTTATGTATCTTAATGTGTTTTTACACATCGTACTTATGTGTTTTTTACACATCGTTTTTATATATATTTTATATTTTATATGTATCTCCATTGCATTTACTTTTCTCCTTTCATATCTACATCTTTTATATTGACTTTTCTATGTATTTTCTATGTACTTATTATATTCTGTTTTTTCTTTTTTTTTTTAATATGTGGGGTAGATGAGGCCCATTAGCCAAGTGAAGGCAACTCTTCTAAGAGACGGACACTCCGACATAAAACCAGGTCCATGACTTCTGTGGGAGCAGACTGGGCTCTTTTTTTTATGAGGTCGTGGTTAGGACAACCAGTATAGGAGAATAAAACTCCGAATTCAAATTGATCTACCACTGCTAGATTGCAGTCTCCTTTTGAGGAAAAGCCTAGGAGAGGATACTGTGATATAAAACCTGCAGTCAACTTAGTA
>NW_026393336.1:0-743 GCF_001194135.2 Octopus bimaculoides | reverse complement strand
GTAGAAATCCCCAGGTCTTGACTCGAAGAATACATCCAGCTTCGTTTTCAGCTCCCCGCTGTTGTTGAACGAAACTCCTCGCAGACTGTTGGAGAGCGACCAAAAAGGTGATAAGTCTGAAGGTTTTATATCAGGAGAATACGATGGGTGCGATAGACCTTCCCAACTGAGTTCTTCAATAGCATTTTTGGTCAAATTAACCACATGAGGACGATTGTTGTCGTGTTGAAAAAGCACGCCATGTTGCCGGATGGGCCATTTCAGTTGGATTACCTCATTGAACCGGTGCATTTGGTGAACATAAAGCTCTGCATTTCATAGTGGATTGTCCCTTTTCAGTACCACCAAACGTAGATCATTGTCTTGCATAGATGCAGCTCTGGCTTGGCTTCGAGGTGTTGCTTATTTGTCTGGACTCAACCATTCTTTCTTCTGCTTCGTATTAACGCAAAAACACCATTTCGCCGGTAACGATGCGATGAAGAAATCTCTGTTTGTGTCCACGAGTATCCTGGTGTCGAGCGAGCAGACTGCCGGCGATAAGGGAGTGCTGGAGTTTATGCCTTCCGTTCAGAGCATGTGGCACCCATGCATCGAGTTTTTGGACCTTACTCACTGAGCGAAGGGGACGGGTAACGGTATCATAAGAACATCCTCTCTGCTGGACCAGTTCCTACGTGGATTGATGCAGATCTTCGTGGATGCATTTAATCCTTCTGTGGTCGGAACGTGAAGAGTCTGTG
>NW_026393335.1:0-396 GCF_001194135.2 Octopus bimaculoides | reverse complement strand
CTTCAGGAAAGCCATTACAAATTGCATCTGTAATGAGCAATGCTTTAGTGGAACATTGTAAATATAATCAAATTATTGTATATTTCAAATTGTAAATATTTAATTGATACAGCTACTTCACCGCTTTTATGTTTGTCCTTGTTCATCCCCTCTTGGTAATGCCTTTATGGCAAATATTTATGAAATAAAGTAGCATTGTAATTCTTTTTTGATTTATAATTGATTGTATGATTAATTGTATTTATTATCGAACAATGTTTTCGAGGGGTTATCAGTCAGCGGGCGTCGGTACTTTTGTTATCACCTTCATCTCATTAATGTCTGTCCATAGGTCAATCCGAAATAGCATGTTATCGCAGTTTTGTGAGATTTGGCTGTTATTTCTAGCATGTGGAT
>NW_026393334.1:205-335 GCF_001194135.2 Octopus bimaculoides | reverse complement strand
ATAAATGCAAGTTCGTATGTCTAAAACATGTATACTGCGAACAGGCTGGAGCACCACCTTGGGGGAGTTTTAGTCGAACAAACAGTAATTATTTTATTCTTTCTTTTTAAGCCTGGCATATATTGTATTG
>NW_026393334.1:0-195 GCF_001194135.2 Octopus bimaculoides | reverse complement strand
ACAGTAATTATTTTATTCTTTCTTTTTAAGCCTGGCATATATTGTATTGGTGTCTTTTGTCGAATCGCCAAGTTACAGGGACGAAAATACACCAACACCGGTTGTCAGGCGGTGGCGGAGGACAGGAGGAGAAAGAAGTAAATGTATACATACGTATATGTATGTATGTATGTATGTATGTATGTATGTATGTAT
>NW_026393333.1:0-206 GCF_001194135.2 Octopus bimaculoides | reverse complement strand
TGAGTAAAGTGTCATCCAAGCTGATGCTTATTGGTAATTAAACTTAATTTATAACACGTGTGCGTACTTATCAGCTTCGATTTTGTTGATAATTTTTATCAACAATTTTTCTTCTGAACGTGATCTGAGAAGACATACAGCAGTGTGCTAATGATCGACATAATCTCTTGTGGGCAAGAAATGTAAAATAAAGTTTATTATAAACA
>NW_026393332.1:0-534 GCF_001194135.2 Octopus bimaculoides | reverse complement strand
CGGAACCATGTAGTTGGTAAGCAAGCTACTTACCACACAGCCACTCATATTTATTTATATATGCAAATACATGTGTGTGTGTACACATGATGGACTTCCACAAAGTCTCCAGCTACCAAATTCACTGACAAGGCAATGCCTGCAGAAAATGATAAATAAAATTTAGCCCAATTTATTACGTGTGCTACAAGCATCTCCACTTTATGGAAATGTTACATTCCTGAAAGTCTTGCTGTAATGTGAAACCTGTTTTCCATTGAATTCCATTCTATGGAAATCAGTGGCAAATATGTTTCACATTACACAATTCTATATCACAGCAACATTTTCAGGAATGCAAGGTTTCTATAAAGTTGAAGGTGTCTGTGTTAGTTAGGGGTTTGGTTAGGGTTTGCATTAGGGGTTAGATTTTACGGTTAGAGTTAGCTTTTATATTTTGAGGCTAAGGGTTCAGAGATATCAAGGTCACAATCACAAAACAACATATGTATATATATATATATACGTGTATGTATATATATATATATACGTGTA
>NW_026393331.1:0-262 GCF_001194135.2 Octopus bimaculoides | reverse complement strand
AAATTATCAACACAATTTTGCCATTTTATCAGTAGCTTATTTATGCTGGCTGCGAAGAATTCTGGAGAACAAGAGGTGATGAAATCACAAAAGGTTGTTTTTGCATCTTCTTCAGATTTTCCTTGCAAAAAGTTGTCTAATGCCTGGAAAATGTGATAGTCAGTTGGTGCAAGATCTGGTGAATATGGTGGATGACAGAGAGTACTTCCAAGTTCATTTCCTGTAACTTGAGTAGCGTTTTTGTGCAGCATGTGGTCGAGCA
>NW_026393330.1:0-620 GCF_001194135.2 Octopus bimaculoides | reverse complement strand
ATAGATAGATAGATAGATAGATAGATAGATAGATAGATGCACACACAGACACATGCGTTTACGTTTATGAATTTGTGTTGCAAGATTCCCGATGTGAAGTCGTGTGCGCTCTTGCTCTGCTTATTCCAGAATAAGCAGAGATTAATAATCTGCTTATTCTGAAATAAGCAGAACAAGAGCACACACGAAGAGTGAAAGTATCGCTGAGGCGGTTACAGATGTGTGATGAAAGATTTTCGGACAATGGGCATGAGTTAGAATAAGAACAGTAATAAACGAGGGAAGAACGAATATATAGTGTGAGTATTTGGCGTAAAAACAAAAAGAAAGAAAATATAATGACCATCTCGAAGAGATGACGTACTTCGAAGGGATTTAAAGGTAACACAATCCAAGGTTAAAGTAAGTCATTTATGAGTCAGGTACTCTAAATCAGTCGGAAGGACGTGGACGTTTCGTGTGAGTGTGCATTAAATAGTCAATTCAAATAAACGATCAATTCAAAATTAACGAATAAATTTAACGAACAAGAGGAAGTGCATAAGATTAGCTTGACGCTCGGTGAAAAGAGAGTTTGATGCTTCGAGCATAGCACTTTGTCGGAAACGAGAAGGGAAAAG
>NW_026393329.1:0-275 GCF_001194135.2 Octopus bimaculoides | reverse complement strand
AGTAGTAGTAGTAGTAGTAGTAGTAGTAGTAGTAGTTGTAATAGTAGTAATGGTTTGCATTGAGAGTTAATTAATTGATTTCGAAGTTTTCCATTCGTTATTATTGTTGTTGTTGTTTTTGCCCTCCCTTTCGCCATACTTATATTCTGGTCTCGCATATCTTCAATTAACATTCCTGCAAAACTTGTTTGTTACCATGACAATACTCACTGTCTTTCAACTGTCAATTCCGTATGTATGTATGTATGTATGTATGTATGTATGTATGTATGTAT
>NW_026393327.1:0-259 GCF_001194135.2 Octopus bimaculoides | reverse complement strand
CATACATACATACATACATACATACATACATATGTGAATATGTATGTATGAATGTGTGTGTGTGTGTGTATGTATGTATGGATGTATATATGTATGTACATATCTAGGAATGTATGTAAATGTATGTACATATGTATATATGAATGTATATATACATATGTATGTATGTTTGTATGTGTGTATGCAATTGTGTCTTGTATGCTTTTTCCTTGAGTTTTATTCAAGGAAAAGACGTACACACATGCATTTATATACATAC
>NW_026393326.1:319-431 GCF_001194135.2 Octopus bimaculoides | reverse complement strand
CACACATACATACACATATATATTTACATATACATACACACACATATATATATATTTACATATACACACACACATATATATATTTACATACACACACACATATATTTTCATT
>NW_026393326.1:0-174 GCF_001194135.2 Octopus bimaculoides | reverse complement strand
ACATTTTATATTCATATATATACATGAGTGTTTATATATACATACACATAGAAGTATACACATACACACATACATGAATATACATATTTACATATACACACACACACACACATATTTACATATACATACAGGCATATATATAGCCACATATACATATATATATAAATACACATG
>NW_026393325.1:0-435 GCF_001194135.2 Octopus bimaculoides | reverse complement strand
ATATATATATGGATGTATACATTTATGAGTTACGTAACGTGAGCTTGCAGCGTACGCCTTTTATATTCATATCATACTCATTCACACACTTCTTTTGCATCCGCCATGATTTCCAGCTCTTTTATCTCTCTTCTCTCCCACTGTGTTTTACTCTGGCTTACTTCCTGAATGATTCACTTTATTAACCACTGAATTCGTTCATTATTAACTAATAAATAATTTTTAGAGTAATTAATCAAGGGATGTAGATAGAAAGAGCAAGTGGAAATGCAAGTTATACTCGTGTATTTTCTGTTAAACATTGGATCAGAGAATAATTTTATACCAATTTCCTTATAACTTGAGAAATATCAAACATCAAACAAAAGGTTCATTTCAGACCCCTAAATAACAAACAAATGTAAATAACAACATCAGAACAGTGGATAAAAATGG
>NW_026393324.1:1069-2041 GCF_001194135.2 Octopus bimaculoides | reverse complement strand
CCATGTGGCTGGTAAGCAAGCTACTTACTACACAGCCACTCCTGCGCCTAAATTTTTATTCTTATAATAAATGAAAATAAATATTTTATTGAATGTTATATCTCCATTTTCTTACTTTCCGTTATATATATATATATACATATATATATATGCATGTGTATGTGTTTATATGAATGTATGTATCTGTAAAACGATGAATTCTCGTGTGTATGTATGTATGAGAGTATGTATTTGTGTATTGGCGTATGTGTGTGTGTGTGTGTTTTGTGTGCGCCTGAAAATGTGTTAATTTTTACCCAATATCGATAAAGCATCGCCGTGGAAAAAGATTAATACGAAAGAAAACAAAACATAAACCGGTGCTTTCGACCCGAAATACCATGTGATACTCGTTCTTCCGTTGTTGCATTGATGCCGTAATAGATGCAGTGAACCAGTGGTTGGGTCTTTTGAAAACCTACGATTCCATTGTTCCCTGTTTGCCATATGAAATTAAAAATATAGAAATCAATAGTTCGATTATGTTGAATTCAAATTAGTGATTGAATTAAAGGTGGGGAATGCACCTTGTAGGAAGCGGCAGCTCTATCTTCCTCGAACCCCATCACGTAGTGAATGGGGTAAGAAGCTTGATTCCCAACGACATGGTTTCAGGTTCCGTCGCACTGCATGCTTCCTTGGGTCAAGTGTCTTTTACTATAGCCTCTGACCAACCAAAACCTTGTGATTGGATGTGGTAGATGGAAACATCGTCGTCATCATCATTATCGCCATCATCATCATCATCATCATCATCATCATCATCATCATCACCATCATCATCATCATCATCATCATCATCATCACCGTCGTCGTCGTCATCATCCTCGTCGTCGTAATCATCATCGTCGTCATCATCATCATCATCATCATCATCAAAAATGACTCAGAAGGTTGGGCCTCCAACCAGGCCTTTCGTGACACCCTTAAAGC
>NW_026393323.1:0-496 GCF_001194135.2 Octopus bimaculoides | reverse complement strand
ATATATATATCTATACATATCTGTCTACATATATATATATACACATATCTGTCTGTCTATATATCTACACATATCTATCTGTCTATATATTTATAGATATATATCTATATACATATACACGCGTACATACACACACACGCATGCACAGACACATATGTATACAAAGACTTGCATCTCTGTCTATATACATGCTATACATACAATACATATATACTTATACGCACACACACACATACACACACGTGGATAATTCTCCAGCACTTCTCTTCAATATATTATATGGCATTTAATGAATGATTTGCAAGTAATTATTTACCAATATTCACCGAAAAGGTTCTTTCACAGAATTGATATTTCTAAACATTAAATTGCACTGTAGAAATGAACACAAGTTTACAATAGTTCAAAGAGACTGTGGATATTTTTTTCATTGCAATATGAAAGAAGTGTTCATTACCCAAGGGAAATATAGAAACCATTTGACCAAAAGTAGCAT
>NW_026393322.1:0-227 GCF_001194135.2 Octopus bimaculoides | reverse complement strand
TCTGAAATAAGAAAAGTAGACACTGCAGCCTAACATGCCTTCCATAAAAATCAGGGTGGTCATGTCTGGAACGCTTTTGATCATAAACCTGCTCGGCCATGGTTGATCAAGAGCTAGGGCTCCACCACTAGCATCTCAAAATTAGAAAGACAATTTTGTCCTCCTCCCATATCAATTGTTTCTAATTTTTGCTCAAAGCTTACAGTTTTTTGAGAGGAGGGGCTAAG
>NW_026393321.1:0-345 GCF_001194135.2 Octopus bimaculoides | reverse complement strand
TATATATATACACATATATATATAGACATATATATATATATGTATACACATATATACATATATATATATATATTGACACACACACGTGCACACACATATATGTATATGTATGTATGTATGTATGCGTATAAACTATGTGGCTGTCGTCATACCGGAGCACGACTGATCTTGCTGATTTCCTCAATCTGGGGTATTTCACATCACCATTCCTCTATGTGCCTTCCTACCAGCTGTTGGCTCATATATATATGTGAGTGTGTGTATGTATTTATTATCTGTATTTGTATACACACAGGTATATGTATGTATGTGTATATATATATATATATATATATATATATATAT
>NW_026393320.1:0-219 GCF_001194135.2 Octopus bimaculoides | reverse complement strand
GGAAATGTCTGCGTGTTTTAGAGTATGCATTTATATGTATAACAGTGTATGTAACCATATGTAACCACATGTGCATATCGTAAGACACACACTGACACATACACACTCGCACATATATGCACGTGCATACATACCCTAAGATATATATATGCATACACAGGTATGACGCGATAACTTAGAAGATAGGTAGGTAGATAGATAGATAGATAGATAGATAGA
>NW_026393319.1:0-311 GCF_001194135.2 Octopus bimaculoides | reverse complement strand
ACGTCATGTTGACCATATATTTCTTTATTGCCCACAAGGGGGTCTAAACACAGAGGGGACAAACAAGGACAGACAAAATAAATCAGGGAAAGAGGTGTTTGCTACGGTTGGAACGCTTTTGATCGCAAGCAGAGTATAATTGGTCTGAGCCGATTCTGAACTACAACCTCAAACACAGCAACAACAACAATAACTATGAGCTTCAAAGGCGCAGGCGTGGCTGTGTGGCACCAACCACATGGTTCCGGGTTCAGTCCCACAGCGTGCCACCTTGGGCAGGTGTCTTCTACTATAGCCTCGGGCCGACCAAA
>NW_026393318.1:0-356 GCF_001194135.2 Octopus bimaculoides | reverse complement strand
CATGGCTGTTAATCAATAAGTTTGTAATTTTAACTTATTAATATTCCATTCCGTATTACTAAAAGTAGGCTTACACACACTTAACTATAATCATTTAACTAAAAGCCGTAGATCTCCCTAGATATTTCCTAATCTTACATTTAATACGACACTGAATGTTAATTTGCTCAAACAAATTACAAGCCACACATCTGTTTCAAGTAGAGCCTGGCAGTAACGTTTAAAGTAACGGCTGCTTCAATGATCAGACAAAAACAGCATCAGGTGCATATGTTACAATATTACATACTTAATTTCAGCATACATTAATGTTTACATTAGGCTGAACATTCCACATATGTATAAACACATACATG
>NW_026393317.1:0-535 GCF_001194135.2 Octopus bimaculoides | reverse complement strand
TGGTTTCTTTTCTTGTTTTTTTTTTTTTTGTTGCTGTGTTTAGATTCGTGTATACCTGCACACCTAACTTTATATCTATGTATTCGCTGATACGAAATTTCGCCCCAAAATACACTTACGTATAAACAAACTCGTCCAATATGCTTGATCGTAGCTCAGATGAATAAAGATATTGCCGTGTTTTTGTATGTTCTTATACACTGATGTGCGCATTTAAGCGCGCATTGATAAATATACATACACACGCACACACACACACACACACACACACACACACACACACACATATATGTATATATGCATGCATACGTACATAAGCTTATGTATAATTATACGTATATATATATACATATATACATGTATTTTTTATGATTTTTTTTCTATTTCTTCTGTCAAAACCCATACGTGTATGGTTATATATTATTTATATACACATATACATACACGCATTTATTTATATATACGTATACGGTCTTATATTAAAGCACACAGCCTATCTCTCTCTCTCTCTCTCTTCATATATATATATTCATAT
>NW_026393316.1:0-306 GCF_001194135.2 Octopus bimaculoides | reverse complement strand
ATTAGTGTCAATTGTATATGTATAATAGTTGTTGAGAACTCGTGGTCCTCGGAGATCATTTCACGCCCTAACCACGTCAACGTGTAAGTATTATTAAAAACTTTGCTTTCATTCTCTCGAGGTCAACAAATTAAATACCAGTGAAACACTGGGGTCGATGTAATCGACTAGCCCTCGCCCCACAAATTTAAGGCCTTGTGCCTCCAGTAGAAAGGATTATTAAATATAAAATGTTATTATAAACACTTTGGAATTATTAAATATATTGCTTTTTACTCAGAAATTTTGCTCTGTAAATTTGTTTTC
>NW_026393315.1:0-1990 GCF_001194135.2 Octopus bimaculoides | reverse complement strand
AGTAGTAGTAGTAGTAGTAGTAGGAAGAGGAGGAGGAGTGTGGTGGTAGTGGGGATCTTTCTGATTCGGTGGACACCATTTGTTATTTAGTTTTTATTTAGTGTGTTTTCTACCGAAACACTTTAAAACTTTGTATACTTGTATATTTTGTCTTATAGAACAGAGAAAAATTTTGTTGACAATCCACAGCAGTAATTGTTTTCACCTCAATAGACGTCAGTAATTGGTTGAAATTACCGAAATACGACAATTTCAACACGAAATAACTTTAAAAATATAAACTTTTCTCAACAACACTAAGAGTAAAAGATGTTTTATATGACACATTCGACCAGTGTCCCTAGTTTGAAAGTGTTTCCTTAAGAAAACAAGTGGTCTCTGCCAAATCAGAAAGATCTGGTTGTGGTAGTCGTAGTTTCAGATACAATCATGCCAGTCTGAACTGTCTGGTCTTTTAATTCTTGAAGCACAATTTGAAGAAATATTGGCTGCTGTTTCTAACAAGGCGAATGATCACTTAGAGCCTTCCTTGTTGGCTAGTAGTAGTAGTAGTAGTAGTAGTAGTAGTAGTAGTAGTAGTGGTCGTGGTGGTGGTAGTATGCTATCTGTTCGTAGTTGGATTCAACAGGAACAGCCAATGGCGGCAGGTCTTGTTTCATTGGCTTGATTCCTAATTAAAAGCGAAAGTTAATTAAAAAACCGAAGTTTACAATGATTTATTTCTCCATTTCTAACTAAAACTTACCTTCTGCTACTACTGCTGCTGCTGCTGCTGCTGTTACAGCCATTACTACTGATGCTGATAGTAAACTACGACCATTTAACAAAAGACATTTAACCTTATTAAAAGTAAATCAAACAATGTAATTGATCGTCAAAAAAACCTGCTAAGACATGAGGTGCAATTTATTTTCAAGGATTTATCGACCATAAATAAGGTTTTCTTATTCAAAGATTTAACAATAGAAACGTTCAAATGTTAGTTATCTGTCCTTCTTTCTAAACAACGATTTCTTCTTCTTACTTTGAGTGTTTGTGTCGTTAATGTATCCCTTTGAAAGAGTGGGTGGTGGTGCTGGTGGTGTTGTGCTATATATCTCCTTTAATCCGTTATGACCGACCAACTTTACACAGACGTTTAAACAGATTAAGTAATTTATTTTATCTGATAAAATTTATCTGTTTCAGTTATTGCATTGCGGCCATGCTGGGGTAATGCCTTGGCGGGGTTTTGTCGAACAAATCGACCCGGTTATTTATGTTTTTTTTAATTTAAAGTCTGGTACCTATTCTAGCGTCGCTTTTGCTGAACCGCTAGGTTACGGGGACGTAGACAAACTTGTGGCCGTTGTCAGGCGATAGTGGCGAGAATAAAAGAGTAAAAGATAAGACAGACACAGAGGGACCCTAATGCTTCGTTAGTTATCGACCGAAATGCTAATAGAGTTTCATGTCTTTAACGATTGTTAAAAGCATGAAGCTACGTTTTTTTAGTATTTAATGCATTTTCCATTCATTGAGTAACTGAACGCCACGCATCCCAACTTTTGTTGACAGTATGTGTGTGTGTGTGTGTGTGTGTGTGTATTTTCCGAATTTGTGTAAATGTGCATAGAATAATACATCAGTTGATGTCTGGTTTTCACGGTTTTATATTATTGTATTAAATTTTTTTTTTACAACGTTGAAGTCTGTAAAACATAAAAAAAAAATTTAGTAATCTATTTCTTTTGTAAAGTTCAATTAGTACTTTCATACGTTCGCAGTAATCATCAGATTTCAAAATGTATTCACTGACAGATGAGTGCTTAGTAAACTTGGACAACTGTGGTAAAATGTCTGACTTCTTCCTATCTATCTGTCCTGACTTCTATCCATCCATCTATCTATCTGTGTGAGTGTGTGCATGCATGTACGTATGCATATATACCAGTGTCTTTGCATTCGTGTTCCCCCTCTTCCCGCTTGGCAGCCGATGGTAATTTGTTTT
>NW_026393314.1:0-1069 GCF_001194135.2 Octopus bimaculoides | reverse complement strand
GACATAAACAACTTCACTAATATAAACATCCCAGATACATTACTCAATTCAATTCCTTTCACGAACGGCAAATTAAATGTAGGGCAAATTAAATGTATACATAAACAACTTCACTAATATAAAACGGCAAATTAAATGTAGACATAAACAACTTCACTAATATAAACTTCCCAGATACATTACTCAATTCCTTTCACGAACGGCAAATTAAATGTAGACATAAACAACTTTACTAATATAGATAATTTAGATACATTACCCAATTCCTTTCACATATAGATAATTTAGATACATTACCCAATTCCTTTCACATATAGATAATTTAGATACATTACCCAATTCCTTTCACTAACGGCAAATTAAATGTATACATAAACTACTTTACTGATATAAACATTCAGACACATTACTAAATACGGTTCACGAACGGCAAATTAAATGTATACATAAACTACTTTACTGTTATAAACATCCTAGATACTATACTCAATTCCTTTCACGAACGGCAAATTAAATGTAGGCATAAAAAACTTTACTAATATAAACATCCCCGTTACTTTACCCAATTCCTTTCACGAACGGCAAATTAAATGTACACATAAACTATAATACTGATATAAACATTCAGACATTACTAAATACGTTTCACGAACGGCAAATTAAATGTAGACAAAAACTAGTTTACTAACGTTAATATTTTAGATACTTTACTTAGTTCTTTTCACGAACAGCAAATTATATGTATACATAAACAACTTTACTGATATAAAGAATTTAGATACATTAACCGATTCCTTTCACGAACGGCAAATTAAATGTAGACATAAACTACTTTACTGATATAAACATTCAGACTCATTACAAAATTCGTTTCACGAACGGCAAATTAAATGTAGGCATAAACAAATTTACTACTATAAACATCCCAGATACATTACTCATCTCCTTTCGCGAACGGCAAATTAAATGTAGACATAAACAACTTTACTAATATAAATATCCCAGATACGTTACTCATCTCCTTTCACGAACGGCAAATTAAATGTAAACATAAACAACTTTACTAATA
>NW_026393313.1:0-584 GCF_001194135.2 Octopus bimaculoides | reverse complement strand
CACAGCAGACAGTATCAAATTGGTTTGCAAAGTTTCGTTCTGGTAACTTTCTCCACAGAAATGCGCAACGCCGTCGACTAGAAACAAAAGTGGATACTGACGAACTGAAAGCCACTGTCCAGCCAAATCCATTTCAAAGTCTCCGTGCGTTATCGTTGTTGTTTCAATGAAAATTACAGACAGCAACGTTTGGAAGCCGTCATTTTGCTACTTTCTCGCCACAAAAATGAAGCATTTTTGAATAGAACTGTAACGTGATGAGAAATGAATCCAATACAACAACCGTAAACGTTCAGTACAATGGTTAAACGAAGACAAGTCACAAAAACACTGTCCTAAAAGCAAAATTCATCAAGAAGCTGATGGTATGTGTTTGGTGGTTTGGCTATCAGATATTAGTAATCTTCACGCACAACAAGTTGGAATTACCATGTTTTCAGAACTCAACGAAAGGACCACGTGCGCATGCAAAAAATAACAGTAAACTATGAATGTCCTTCTTAATTTTAATTTCAATTTTATTTTATTAATAGACATTTTCTCTTCTCACATATTTTATATTCATTTTTGATAAGGTTTTTCAA
>NW_026393312.1:0-217 GCF_001194135.2 Octopus bimaculoides | reverse complement strand
GAGAGAGAGAGATAGATAGCTAGATAGATAAATATATTACAGACAAGAAAGTAACATCTATATAATATATATGATAAATACATCCAAATTTATACGCATGTTTATACATATTTGATATATATATATATATAAACACATTTTACATATATGTTGATATATATATGTATATTTGGATGCATATATATATATATATATATATATATATATATATATATAT
>NW_026393311.1:0-938 GCF_001194135.2 Octopus bimaculoides | reverse complement strand
TGTGTTGGTACATCTGTAGCGCTGCTTCTAAGTTATGTGTTATACGTGCACCTTCTCATTTTTTTTTGTTATAAACAATAGATGAGCATTTTATTAAGAATGAACCTACGTGCGTCCAGATGTGGCTAAATAACATATTGATTACCAACTTCCATCCTGTTGTTAATTTGGGGTCCTAAGTAAAGCTTCCTTGATCCTTAAATTACCCAAATTTATTTCATTGGCCTCACTTGTGACTGTTATGCTTTTGTCAGTGTTCCGGCATCTGTCTAGATGTTTTCTGAAGGAGGAGGCTCTTGTGTTCAGATGTTCTTTGATGCGGACGTGTAACGGTCTTGTTGTGCTACCCACATAGAAATTGTTGCATTTGTTACATTGTATTCTATACACAACATTTACCCGTTGGCATAAATGTGTGTTACGGATGGGACAATTTGTTAATGTGCATTGATTGTTGTCCCTTATTCGTTTCTTTGCAAGGTGTTCTCTCAGAGAGGGGCCGGAGTGGGCTAGTTGTATGTCTAGCCCTTCTCTTCTTATGGCTGTTCGGATGGCTGTAGTTATCCTCTCACTAAAATGGGGTATTTTAAGGAAGCATGTGTTGCTGGGTTTTCTATTTGTTCAGCATGTTGGTCGTCTTGGGTACTTAGACGAGGTGAGAAGAATAATGGAGGAGTTTTTTCGTCATGGACAAGTGAATTTTGGAAGAGGCACCTTGCAAGTCTACCAGATAGATGGAAGAGCACTGTAGAAACTAAAAGAGAGTATATTTTAGAAATAAAAAATAAGTATAAAAAAAATACATTATTTATGGGATAACCTTGGGATCACCATTTTATTATCTCCCCTTCCTAGTTCTCCTGTCTGACCATATCCATCCAGCCATTGCCATGATCAACTACTAGCCACTAAAGCTTTTTTTATTCTCCCTCTGTTTA
>NW_026393310.1:0-224 GCF_001194135.2 Octopus bimaculoides | reverse complement strand
TATATATATATATATATATATATATATATGTATGTATGTATATAAGTGCATATATGTGTGTACATATGCATGTATATATATATATGTATATACACATGTATAAATACGTGTATATATTTATATATATATGTATGTATGTATATGCATATATATATATATGTATATGTTTATATATATGTGTATGTATATATGTATATATATATATGTGAGTATGTATATATATA
>NW_026393309.1:0-266 GCF_001194135.2 Octopus bimaculoides | reverse complement strand
CACTATTTATTTGATGTTCACTATTTGTTTTTCAGGTTTTTGTTCGACCTGAGTTCTTTCGTTACAATTCAGTGGCCTTATACGTGGTTTTTACTTATTTTTTCTTTCTTGTGTCTGCCCTTTTTTAATCATCTGCCATGTTGTATTCAACAGAAATTCAAAATCTTATGGGAAACTTTGTAAATCTTGTAAGGGAACTTGCTGAAGAATGCAGCACAGAAGTAAGCCAGTGGTTTAAGCGTCGGAACAATTTCCTCTCTGATACA
>NW_026393308.1:0-246 GCF_001194135.2 Octopus bimaculoides | reverse complement strand
CACACACACACACACACAAATATGTGTTTGTGTGTGTGTGTACATACATATGTACATACATACATACGCTGAAACGTATGTCTCCAGAACTGCTGTCAAAATCCAGAGTTGAACTACGGACAAGTTTGTGATATCGCTTCCTTGATGTAGTTGTAGACAGTGTATTGTTGTTAGTCGTGTTGCTGTTATTATTGTTGTTATTGTTGTTTCTCTTGTTATGACTGTTGTTTTTGTTGCTTTTATTAT
>NW_026393307.1:0-469 GCF_001194135.2 Octopus bimaculoides | reverse complement strand
ACTTATATATATATATATATATACATATATATATATATATGTATTATAATAATATAGGGTAAGATTAATTAATTAATCAATTACTTAATAATTCTACCAAGTAGCCTCTGTTTCTAATTTCGGTACGTGGCGAAGCAATTAGCTGACACCTGATTATAATTATGTATATTCTTATAGAATATTTTGTATGTATGTATATATATATATACTAATTGTAATTGATATATTGTTTGAAAAGTTAACGCTCATGCTACTAAACATAGGCATTTATATATAATATTTAGCAGAAGCTAAATTGTTTTACCCACATGGGGCTAAACATAGAGGGGACAGACAAGGGCATTAAGTCGATTACATCGACCCCGGTGCATATCTGGTACTTATTTAATCGACCCCGCAAGGATAAAAGGCAAAATCGACCTCGGCGGAAATTGAACTCAGAGTGTAACAGCAGACGAAAAAGTGCTAA
>NW_026393306.1:0-220 GCF_001194135.2 Octopus bimaculoides | reverse complement strand
GTGTGTGTGTGTGTGTGTGTGTGCGTGTGTGTGTGTGTGTGGCGTGTGTGTGTTTGTAAATATATGTATATACATATATGCATATATATTATACACGTATATGTATATATATATATGTATGAATATATATATATATCCATATATATACATAAATATACATATATACATAAATATATACATATATATGTACATAAATATATATATATATATATATATATAT
>NW_026393305.1:0-944 GCF_001194135.2 Octopus bimaculoides | reverse complement strand
ATTATACTTCAAATAAACGAGGTTCATCTCTTTCCTTTGACATATCCAATAAATCACACGTCCATGTTGACCAATGTTTGGTAGTTCCGTCCAGTTCCGTCTCTATTATTTGTCTACAAGAGACTTCTATGCTCCAAAGATTAATTGGTTTGGCACCATTGTTGATTTAGTTCTTTTATTGTTGTAATGTTAGTATTGTCATTCTTGATATTGTTGTTCGTGTTGATGTTGTTGTTGTTGTTGTTGTTGTTGTTATTTTTGTTGCTGTTGTTGTTGTTGTTGTTGTTGTTGTTGTATCTTATTTGCTTTGCGTTCGCTGTTGAAAACCAACAGATATTTCAATATTTCAAAGCTATTTCCCCAGTGTGTGTTTGTGTGTATACGTGTGCGTGTGTATGCATGCGCGCGTGTGCATGTGTGTATGCGCGTGTGATTATCCATCTGTGTGTTCTGTGTGTCAGGATGAATATGCGTGTTCGTTTGTGCTTGCATGTGTGTGTGCATGTGTGTGTGTATATATGTATATTTGGTTCATGCTTCCAATGGATGTATATATATGTATTTATGTATATAAATACAATATATATATATGCTAAGTAACTCCACACATACATATATACATATGTCATGTAAATATATATATATATATATATATACATACATATATATATAAATATATAAATGATATACAGATTTATATATGTACATATATACGCACGTATATATACACGCACATACATATGCGTATATATATATATATATATATATATATATACATATATATATATATACACACACATATATATTCTTATATATATTTATGTATACGCATACTCATATGGCTATCGTATGTACAATATGCATGTATTTATATATGCGCACATACAGTGTATATATGTGTGCGTGAATATATATTTCTGTAAATACATACATACATACATACA
>NW_026393304.1:0-389 GCF_001194135.2 Octopus bimaculoides | reverse complement strand
TAGTAGTAGTAGTAGTAGTAGCAGCAGCAGCAGCAGCAGCAGCAGCGGCATCGGCAGTGGTTTTATTATCATTATTCAGTAGTTTTATTTTTATAACGTGCTTTCACTTCCCTACCGAGCGCAGCTCTGTGTGCCTTGGGTATGTGCTGTGGTTTGCTGTGATGCTCTTATGGTTACTGTATTGAAAGTGTTTTGCGTAGAATGTGTGCAGTACCCAGTAGTGCAATTTTCTGTATGTTTGTAAGTCCTGGTGTTTTTGTTATGTATTTGTCTGAATATTTTTTTAATTATACCTAAGGCTGGGATGATAGGAATTGTTTCTGTTTTTAGATTCCACATTCGAGTTATTATTATCATTATTATTATTATTATTATTATTATTATTATTA
>NW_026393303.1:0-328 GCF_001194135.2 Octopus bimaculoides | reverse complement strand
TACATACATACATACATACATACACACACAGTAAATCACTTACAGAAATTCGAGTACTTGGCTTCGTGACAATATCTGAAGATGAATATTGAAATGTTGGGTTTCCTGAAGCTTAGAACGAACCGATTCACAGACATTACAGTTGGAATCTGTCAGTAAGACTGTCAAAGCATACAAGATATTCAACAAGTTTAGTTTGTAACCCATCGAAATTGCTGTTCGCCGGAAAATGCCTTGTCAAACATACGCAGTGGTTGACTCGTCTTGTCAAAGTTAACAGGAAACACACAAACACACACACACACACACACACACACACACACACACA
>NW_026393302.1:0-249 GCF_001194135.2 Octopus bimaculoides | reverse complement strand
GGCTGACTGGATGGATGGATGGATGGATGTATTCCATTTCCACAGATGATTACCACCTCCCCGTTCTTCGTCGTTGTCAATGGCAATTGTGACTTCTAAACTGAATATTCAGTCAAGTTTCAGATCACATCTTAGCCACTGTACATGCATAAGTACACACGCACAATTAGATACATAAGTGTGTATATATTTTGTGTGTATGTATGCATGTATGTATATAAGAAGGGAAAGAGCTACAACGCTCTTATA
>NW_026393301.1:0-436 GCF_001194135.2 Octopus bimaculoides | reverse complement strand
ATATATATATATATATATATATATATTTATAATAATATAGATTTAATCAAAAGATTTAAATGTGATACTTAAAATGTTTGTGGCACCAAAATTTGGTAGGGTAAAATCCAAGAACAAAATCAAGAGATTTGGTGAATTAAATTTGAAGAAAAGCAACAAAAATGTATTAGCTTATAGCAGTACGTACGTTTTGTACAAGCTTCATTTATTTATGTAGTGAGAACACCACATAAGATGTGCAATGAAAATGTACTCTTCAGCTGCATAATGGAAGTTCATTTCAGAAAGCCATTTTGTAAATGTGTGTAAATACATGAGCAGGAGTACATTTTCATTGCACATCTTAGGTGTTGTTCTCACTGCATAAATAAATGAAGCTTGTACGAAATGCACGTACTGCTATAACCTAATACATTTTTGTTGCTTTTCTTTAAAT
>NW_026393300.1:0-473 GCF_001194135.2 Octopus bimaculoides | reverse complement strand
AGGGACAACTGACGAAGGGTTATACTCTTTATATTGCATGTCTCGTTTCTTTGTTTGTTTTTTTCGTTGTTCGAAAAAAGTTCGTTTTCTATTTTTTCGTTTCTCATTGTGTTTAGCGTCTTTTGATGTCCTGTACCCATATATGCATGTATGTATACATATAGATGTAGGTATGTACATATATGTATGGATATATGCATACATTTATATATTATTATTATTATTATTATTATTATTATTATTATTATATACATATATTTATGAACAATATGAGAGATCACTATGAGAATTCCTAGTATGCTAAAAATAGACGTCAAACCGTCTTACCACTAAATCTGTATTATCAGCTCAGTAAGATATTTTCGAGCTAGATTCACAGTCCTCTGACATTTTTAAGTATGCTGACCACTAAGTTGAAATTGATATTATTTAACAATATTAATTTGTACTCTTACTATGTGTGTGTGTGTGTG
>NW_026393299.1:0-246 GCF_001194135.2 Octopus bimaculoides | reverse complement strand
CCTTTTGTGCTAGCTTACTGCATTCACTAAAGATATGCTTCATATTTTCATCTCCTTTTCTACAGATTCTGTGTTTGCTCTCTGAATGAGCTTTATGAATCTTTGCCTATATCAAATTCCTTCTAGTGCTTTGTTCCAGAGTTTCTCATATTAGGTTTCCATTTTCCGGCCACTACTAGTGTTCTTTACTCCCAAAATCCTCGGTTTGTTGCATAAATCGGGCGTGTATTTTGTTTCGTATTCTAT
>NW_026393298.1:0-283 GCF_001194135.2 Octopus bimaculoides | reverse complement strand
GTGTGTGTGTATACATTATATATATCTACACACACCGCATACACACACAGAGAAATATACATCATCATTTAACGTCTGTTGACCATGTGTGTATGTGTATGTCTGTACATGTGTGTGTGCATGTGATGCAGTATGTGTACATGTGTGATATGGTGTGTGCATGTGTGATGTACTGCATGTGTGCGTTCATATGTGCATGTGTGTGTATGTTTGTGTATATGTTTGTGTGCATGTATATATATACATATATATATATATATTAATAAATTATAGGGTGGCAAAG
>NW_026393297.1:0-283 GCF_001194135.2 Octopus bimaculoides | reverse complement strand
AGCCCTGCTCTTGACAAGCATACATGACTGCAAACATTGCAAACCAAGCTGTCCCCATTCACTACACTAGCAGTGTGCTTTCAAGCAGCATGTTTGTGGCAATGACAGGCATTGCTCTCCCAGTCGGTTTCCTGCATATCACAGGCTTTTAATGACGACTTGACACAGTCCTTAAATTGCAATCTTGGTTTCTGCATACATACATGCATGCATGCATACATGCATGCATACATAATGCATGCATACATAGATGTATGCATGCATACATACATACATACATACA
>NW_026393296.1:0-224 GCF_001194135.2 Octopus bimaculoides | reverse complement strand
GCTCCAGCATGGCCGCAGTCAAATGACTGAAACGAGTAAAAGAGTAATGTATTTCTAAAAATACGAGAAGAAAGCTGACTCAGACCAAAATATCATTGAACACAGATTTTTCTGATCTGGTTTGAACTGTGTTTGTACAACAACTGCTGCACAGACATGTACACACGCACACACACACAAAAAAGCAGCAGAAACAACAACAAGAACATATTCGGAGTCTGTTG
>NW_026393295.1:0-202 GCF_001194135.2 Octopus bimaculoides | reverse complement strand
CCTTTTTTTGAAAGTCTGGTGCAGTTTTCTATTGGTATCTTTTTCCAAATTGATAAACTATAGGGATTTGGCTATCAAATACATTGGCTAACAAATACATAGGCACACACACAAACATACATACACATATACACACATGCACGCACACATACATTCATACATACATATATGCATACATACACACACGCACACTCATACATAC
>NW_026393294.1:0-995 GCF_001194135.2 Octopus bimaculoides | reverse complement strand
TATTATTACTATTATTAATCAGGTCGCTGCCGTGAATCGAACTCGGAACAGATGCTGGTGTGTTTACGTGCCTGTCACTTAGTGGTTAGACAAGAGAGAACGATAGAATAAGTACTAGGCTTACAAAGAATAAATCCTGGGGTCGTTTTGCTCGACTAAAGGCGGTGCTCCAGCAGGCCGCAGTGAAATGACTGAAACAAATAAAAGAATAAAAGAATTATTATTATTATTATTATTATTATTATTATTATTATTATTATTATTATTATTATTGAAAGCCTGGTACTTATTCTGTTGTTCCCTTTGCGGAACTGCTATGTTATGGAGACGTAAACTAACCAACACCGGTTGCCCAGCGGTCATGGTGGACAAATACAAATTGAAAGACACACACACACTTTTTTTATTTCAACTTCCGTCTACCAGATCCATTCACAAGGTTTTGGGAGGCCCGAGGCTATAGCAGAAGATACTTGCCAGAAGACACTTGCCTAAAGTACCACATAGTGGTACTGAACCCGAAAACCACGTGGTTAAGAAGCAAAATTCCTACCACCACACGCCCACTTCTATTTATTTCTTTACCTGGTTAGAATTATGACTGTTTTTCTGAAAACTATTTTCCTGTGACTTTATTTCCGTTCGCCTTTAGCATGAATGTGAGTTTGTTAAAATAGTTTATCAAACAAGAACAGAATCATAGCTGACGTCACACACGGCTATTTCGTGTACTTGCTGTTAAATTTAATTGCAAGAGTGCAGTAGTTAAATATGATATTCCTTTGTTAACATATTATTTATATTCATTCACGACTAATTGAGGGGAAATGCTCGTTTCCACATACAACTACGAATCAGACACCACATCAGTGACGATCAGGACCGGTAGGAAACAGTAATCAAACGTACAGATGTCTAACTTCCGTACAAAGTATTTTGTAAATTAAAATTATATATTCCCGCTGTGCGGCACCTTGGGCAAGTATCTTCTACCA
>NW_026393293.1:0-299 GCF_001194135.2 Octopus bimaculoides | reverse complement strand
GTTTTAGTAGAAGGCACTTGCCCAAGGTATTGTGCAATGGAACTGAACCCAAGACTACGTGGTTGAGGAACAAGTTTCTTAACCACACATCCACGTCTGCACTTGCAATAAATTCTATGGAACGAAGGATTTGAACTCACAACTTACAGATAATAGAATTGATCAATAATGCAATTAATTCAATCCAACAATTTCTTGTTTCCAACACTAACCAACTACCATCACCACCATGACAACTACAACCACAATCACCACCATCACCACCACCACCACCACCACCACCACCACAGTAACAGCAA
>NW_026393292.1:0-328 GCF_001194135.2 Octopus bimaculoides | reverse complement strand
CATATAGTTGCATATCTAGACATGCTCATTTATACTTAAATGATAAACTTTTGTAAATATTTACAGATTTTTACAATTCGAGTGATGGCTTAGATCTTTAATCAAACTTTCACCTTTCTGGTTTGAGAAGCCTAATTTTTCAAGAATGATATTTAGACAATGTGTTACATATCCCAGTTCCACAATGATTACAGGTATAACATTAAACTTGTACTCTGGATAGAGTAGCTGTCGATTCCTCAATAGTTGAGCGTAGGTATTTTCTTCTCCACTGATCATTAGCTTTAAGATCCATTGGGCAAGTGATTACCAAAACTGTACAGTTGCT
>NW_026393290.1:0-634 GCF_001194135.2 Octopus bimaculoides | reverse complement strand
AAGTGTGAAATGTGTATGTATGCGCGTGTATAAGTATACATGTAGTTAAATGCATGTATACAACATATATATATATATATATATGAGATAGATCAATGTATTTATGTATCAATGCATTTATGCAAATATATATGTATAGTATACATATATCACATCTAATTAATACACATATGCATTAAACACGTACAAATACAGACACACTCACATATATACAAATATATGCATATAGTCACGTACAGCATATTGATAGAGCTATGTTTTTTAGACACGTTTCGTAACCATATGTTTGTCATTTTTCTAACAAACGTTTATACATTAGTGCTCCAGCCGTGGCAATACAAACTTTCTACAGACGTACAGTAGTAATTAATTTCATGTGATGATTGTAATTGATAATTAGGTTGATAGTTGACTATTATTTCCAGCATGTCAAACTCACGCGAATGGATTTTTTTTACATATGCTGTACACATGTACATACATACAAAACACAAAGAAACATATGCACACACACAGTCATACACACACACGCATAGACACACACACACATACACGGTGAGATAAATAAATACATACATAAATACATATATATATATATATATATACATACGGTGACGTGCATACGTACATGCAC
>NW_026393289.1:0-226 GCF_001194135.2 Octopus bimaculoides | reverse complement strand
GTGTGCATGTGTGCGCGTATGTGGGATTTTTATTTTACAACTCCATTAACTAGCAGTCCTCTTAATATTGAGTCGGCTTCCATCCGTCCCTCTCTTTATTCCTCCTTTGTTTCTTTGTTTCTTTGTTTCTTTATTTCTTTCTTTGTTTCTTTGTTTCTTTGTTTCTTTCTCCTCTTCATTACTGCTCTCTCTCTCTCTCTCTCTCTCTCTCTCTCTCTCTCTCTCT
>NW_026393288.1:0-308 GCF_001194135.2 Octopus bimaculoides | reverse complement strand
ATATATATATACATGTATATATATGCATATATATATATATGTACACACACACACATATACATGATGGCACGTGAGATAACGGTTAGGGTGTTGCGTTGTGTTCTTGAGCAAAACAATTTGCACTTCAATCGTTTCGATATTTGACGTGTGCACTTGTATAATGATAATCCACGTGGTGCTCAAATTGATACAGTAATACTCGTACACTTTACTGTAATTTCTCTCTCTCTCTCTCTCTCTCTTTCTCTTTTTCTCTCTCTCCCTCCTCACTCTCTCTATCTCTCTGTGTATATATGTAATATATATAT
>NW_026393287.1:0-614 GCF_001194135.2 Octopus bimaculoides | reverse complement strand
CTTGCCCAAGCTGCCACACAGTGGGACTGAACCTGGAACCATGTGGTTGGAAAAGCAAGCTTCTTATCACACAGCCACTCTTGCGCCTAAATATATGTTTATATTAAATATTCGGACTAATCTCCTGACGTATTTTCCTTCTGCCATATTGTTAATATCCATCATGAGCACCATAACATTCTCACTCTTAGCCTTGCCAACTGAGTAGAGTAGTTTTTCCTATTAAGCCTGAAACATATCTATTTCTTTCATCAGTTCGCTTGAAAAAACACATCCACTACTATTAATATCGTTTTATTTTCACAAAATTTCGATTAGCTGATTTTAATTGTAGTTATCTCCCCCTTAGTGTTATTTTCTTTTTCCACCTTAGTGAGAGAGATTTTAACTGTTAATCAGATGGACAATCTCAGTCATTTCAAATTTTTTGCTTATTATGTTGCATGTGAGATAGCTTTTACTTTTTTTTATTGTGTCTAGCTGTCTATCTTTCTATCTATCTATCTGTCTGTCTGTCTATCTACCTACCTACATATTTACCCACCTACCTATCTTTCTTTCTGACTATTTATCTCTATGTCTGTTTATCTATCTATCTATCTATCTATCTATCT
>NW_026393286.1:0-213 GCF_001194135.2 Octopus bimaculoides | reverse complement strand
TTATTATTATTATAATCATCATTATTATTATTATTATTATTATTATTATTTTCATTATTAATATTATCATTATTATTATTATTATTGTTATTACTATTATTATTGTTACTATTGTTATTATCATTATTACATGCACCTCTTCATATCTATTTGCGACAATGCCTGTATGTATGTATGTACGTATGTATGTATGTATGTATGTATGCATGCATA
>NW_026393285.1:3730-3832 GCF_001194135.2 Octopus bimaculoides | reverse complement strand
CTATGGGCATTTCACTTTGTCCTGTTGTGTGTTTTTTAAGACAGCCCTTCCCCTAATGTGGGGGTGTTTGAATAAAACACAGGGTTGGGAGTGCAATTAAGA
>NW_026393285.1:3448-3668 GCF_001194135.2 Octopus bimaculoides | reverse complement strand
AGCAAAAAATAAAACTTTATGATTGCATATATAAAAAATAAATGCATAAATTTCAAATTTATTAATAGAGGTGTTGATAAATCCTTTCCTATTAAAATGATGACATATTTGTGATTTTAATTTCAATGTGATTGTGGAAACGACACAGTGACTCTCACCTTCCAAATAATTTGTTATTAGATTCGTTCATGACAGGAGAGAACAAAACTGGTTGAGCTGA
>NW_026393285.1:3147-3255 GCF_001194135.2 Octopus bimaculoides | reverse complement strand
AACGACTTCCGGCGGTGTATGTTTGGCTTGTCACTGTTATTTATGACATTACCCTTTGGCCAGTGGAGGCGCAATGGCCCAGTGGTTAGGGCAGCGGACTCGCGGTCA
>NW_026393285.1:3002-3116 GCF_001194135.2 Octopus bimaculoides | reverse complement strand
GTTGTGAGTGTTTATTGAGCGAAAACATCTGAAGCTCCACGAGGCTCCAGCAGGGGATGGATGGCAACCCTGTTGTACTCTTCCACCACAACTTTCTCTCACTCTTACTTCCTG
>NW_026393285.1:1586-1938 GCF_001194135.2 Octopus bimaculoides | reverse complement strand
CTTTGAAAGGGAAAAGATCCAACAATCTTTTATTTTTCGTCTGTACAAGAGTTACATCTTGCGACAATCAATAGCCAGGTCGCCTTGGTGTGGAAGCAGCAAAGTCGGTTTAATCACAGATTTGTGAAGGCATTCTCCTTCAGGATTCCAGCTACACGGACCTGGTCAAATTGTGAGGGTCTGAGGTTAGCGGCTCCGACCATCTCGAGTCAGAGATACACGAGGACTTTGATACTGTTAGTTTTCTGAGCATGCGCATGAGGGAACTTCCAGCAGGCCTTACAGAAGATTCCAACCCTGCACATGCGTACTGGAGACCCTCAAGATGACGTCACTACATGTGTGTTTGTAC
>NW_026393285.1:1440-1576 GCF_001194135.2 Octopus bimaculoides | reverse complement strand
ATGCGTACTGGAGACCCTCAAGATGACGTCACTACATGTGTGTTTGTACGGAAACACAAACATTTTCCTGGTCGCGCGCGCAATCATACCCATACACAAACAAACAAATCCCCTGAACTGAGAAGAGTCAACTGTT
>NW_026393285.1:1255-1409 GCF_001194135.2 Octopus bimaculoides | reverse complement strand
AAAAGGCCTCGACTTTTTGCAGATTTTCTCTTCGCAGTTATTCCCCTTCGCATGTATTATCATTAAGAGTTTTTCAGTTCTCTCCCTTTATTATTTTTTTGGTTTCTTTTTTAAAATAAAATATTAGTTCCTTAATTTCTTCTGCAAATTTTAA
>NW_026393285.1:1120-1232 GCF_001194135.2 Octopus bimaculoides | reverse complement strand
GAAGAAAACAATTTCCCTGTAAAAACCATCCTTTTTGCAACTCATTATACTTTTGAAATTTGTCTCTACTTAAATGCCATTTTTATAATGTCTTTGTTATATTTAAGAACAA
>NW_026393285.1:0-128 GCF_001194135.2 Octopus bimaculoides | reverse complement strand
GCCAACCACTCCGAGAGTGTAGTGGGTGATTTACGTGCCACCGGTACAAGGGCCAGTGAGGCAGTACTGGCAACAGCCTCACTCAAATGGTGTTTTTATGTGTCACCTGCTCAGGAGCCAGTCCAGCA
>NW_026393284.1:12070-13261 GCF_001194135.2 Octopus bimaculoides | reverse complement strand
ATATATCTACATACAACCATATTTATTTATACACACACTCGTATACACAGACATTCAAAGACACATACATATATACATAATATATACATATATATGTATGTGTGTTTCTTTGTGTCTGACTACGTGTGTGTATATAAGTTTTTATGAAGTTATATGTGTCTTTATATCTATCTATCTCTCTATCGATCATATATAGATGTTTGTATGTGTGTACCTCTGTGACGTCATCATATATATATACACACATATATAAATATGTGTGAGTATATATCTGCTTATATGTCTATTTATGTGTATATATATATATATATATATATGTATTTTTTAATAGTTATATGCAACTATATATCTCTATATATGTTTATATCTGTGTTTATATATGGCCTCATTACATATCTATATGTGTGTATATATATTTACATATATATTTGTCTGTGTGTGTGTATGTTTCTGTGTGTATGGGTGTGTGTCTTCTCCATGTGTATACGTATGTATTTATGTATATGTTTATGTCTGTGTATAATTCAAAATATGTATGTGTTTATGGCTATTTGTATATATTATTTGTACTTATGTTTATATCAAAGTATGTATATTCATATATGTGTATATATGTGTGTATATATATATATATATTGTGTGTTCTTATAATCTACGTATGTATCTATGAGATTACGTATTTGTATATAAAACTGTGTATATAAATATTTACGTTTTGGTGTGTATACATTTTGTTTTGTTATACCTATCTATATATTGATGTATACATACATTTAAATGTATATAATTTATTTTACATGAGTATATATACGTATGCAAGCGTGATTATGAGGTGAGAAGTTTGCTTCCTAACTACATGGTTCCGCGTTCAGTCCCACTGCATGGCACCTTGGGCAAGTGTATTCTACTATAGCCTCGGGCCGTCCAAACCCTTTGCGAGTGGGCTTCGCAGTGGGAAACAGAAAGAAGCCCGTCGAATATACCTATATACATAGATACACACACACACACGTACACATAATATATGTAATATATATATATATATATATATATATGTATATGAGTGTGTTCTGTACTCTGGTTATTATTATTTTTTTGCAATGTCCTGTACCCAGATATGCACCTATATATACAGGTAGACGTAGGTATGCACATACCTGTACGTATATATGCATATACTCATTTATTATT
>NW_026393284.1:10636-11794 GCF_001194135.2 Octopus bimaculoides | reverse complement strand
TATATATGCATGTATCTATGTGTGTCTTTGTGCTCGCGTTTGTCTCCAACTATTGCCTGGCAATCGGTGTTTGGTGTGTTAACGTCTCCGTAACCTAGCGGCTGGGCAAAAGGCACCGATAGAATAAGGTTGAAAAAAAAAAAAAAAAAGTAAAGAACGTACCGGGGTCGTTTTATTCGACTAAATAGTTTTCAAACAAGTGCCCCAGCTTGGCCGCCGTCAAGTGACTGAAAAAAGTTAGACAGAGGATAGGATAAAAGTATTTGTGTGAACGTATAATTTATCTATATATGTGTGTATATGTGTGTATGTATGTGTGTTTGTGTTTGTGTATATTTTATATTGTGGAGCAAGTTGTTTGTATTTTGTCTGTGTATATTTGTGTAATACATGTGTGTATGTGTGTGTGTTTGTGTGTGTGTTTGTGTGTGGGTGTCTGTTTTGGTGTACTGTGCCGCATATATCTGTGTGTGTGTGTGTGTGTGTGTGTGTGTGTGTGTGTGTGTGTGTGTGTGTGGTTGTTTACAGGAAGTTTTTCTCTCCGATTTAAGGATATATTCGTTGGTATTGTTGGAATAGGAGGGAGAGACCCACAATATACGTTCTTTCGTTCTGGTACAAAACGAACTCAGGACTTATTCGTTGTAAGCCTAGTACTTATGCTATCGGTCACTTTTGCCGAACTGCTACATAAACAGGAACATAAACACACCAACATCGGTTGTCAAACGATGGTGGGGTGGGGAACAAACACAGACACACATATTCTTTTATTCGTTTCAGTCATTTGACTGCGGCCATGCTGGAGCACCGCCTTTATAGTCGAGCAAATCGACCCCAGGACTTATTCTTTGTTAGCCTAGTACTCATTGTATCGGTCTTTTTTTGTCGAACTGCTTGTCACAGGGACGTAAACACACCAGCATCGGTTGTCAAGCGATGTTGGGGGGCTACAAAGACACACACACACACACACACACACACACACACACACAATCACATATACGACAGGCTTCTTTCAGTTTCCATCTACCAAATCCACTCACAAGGCTTTGGTCAGCCCGAGGCTATAGTAGAAGACACTTGCCCAAGGTGCCATGCAGCGGGACTGAACCCAGAACCGCTTGGTTGGGTAGCAAGCTTCTTATGCAGCCACTC
>NW_026393284.1:9345-10497 GCF_001194135.2 Octopus bimaculoides | reverse complement strand
TATATATATATATTTATATATGACGTTGATCACTAACGTGGACATTCAATGTGCTAGAAATAGATCACATCTTGTGTCTAAAAAGACCTAAATTGTTCTCAACATGAAATAGGTATTGTAAATTTTAGAGGTAAAAACACACAGACACACACGCACACAGACATATATATATATATATGCATATAGGTAAAGTAACATAGTGACTGAAATGCAGAGAGCTTCGTGCGTCGGTATTTACCAAACTCCCCATGGGGAATTTGATAAATTCGAACGCACGAAACTCTCTTTGCATCACCATTGCTGCATGTATGTATGTATGTGTGTATGTATGTGTGTGTGTATGTGTGTATGTATGTATGTGTGTATGTATGTATGTGTATATGTATGTATGCATGCCTGGATCTATGCATGTTTGTATGTGTCTATCTATCTATCTATCTATCTATCTATCTATACATACATACATACATACATACATACAAACATATATATATATATTTACGCCCGCATAAATGTATATACTCCGATAAACGAATTAATTTCACACTCTTGTAAAGACGAAGCACATATGAAAATATATATGCATGTAATTTTAACATGTATACTACACAGACACACACACACACACACACACACACACATAGGGCGCAGAAGTTGCTGTGTGGTAAGAAGGTTTTCGATGGGTTGCCAGTCGTTGGGCGCTGGTGGCCCTCTCATATTTTTCTCATCCATGTCTTTTTCCCCATCTCTCATTAATGTATTTGTCCAGCCCTGGCTTCTTGCCATTCTGTGTACAGCCCTGGTGGCTAATTCAATGAAATAAAAAGAAGCTTGCTTCTCCACCACATGGTTCTAGGTTCAGTCCCGCTGCGTGGCACCTTGGGAAAGTGTCTTCTACTATTGCCTCGGGCCGACCAAAGACTTGTCAGTGGATTTGGTAGACGGAAACTGAAAGAAGCTCGTCGTATACACGCATACATACATACATACATACATACATACATACATACGTATATGTATATATAAATATATATATATATATATATATATGTACATATATATATATGCATATATATATATATAGATATATATATATATGCACATATATATATATTCACACACACACACACACACACACACACACACACACAC
>NW_026393284.1:4905-6886 GCF_001194135.2 Octopus bimaculoides | reverse complement strand
TATATATATATATATATATGTATGCATGTAACGATTCTGCCAGTAGCAGTAATGATGATAATAATAATAATAATAATAATAATAATAATAATAATAATAATAATAATAATAATAATAATGATATTGCTAATGTGAAGATCAAATATATAGTGCGTGTGTTTATTTAGCGAAATATGACCGACCCCCAAATGAAACAATATTTATTCCAACACAGGATTTCGCATCAAGTATCTAGCAAATGAAATACATATTAATGAATATATATATATATATCAATTGCGATATAATCTGTAGCCATTCACTGCGTCTCGACATCACGCGATCACACAGACACAGAAACGCGGGTGGGACAAACAGATAAATGCGGAGGCACATCACTGCCCCCCCCCATCCCATTGGTGAGGGGGTGTGGTGCCGCTGCTGTTTTTTCAGCTCTCATGAGAAATGTCATTCCTGTCGTGGCCTTCACAAAAATTCTTCAGACATAATGAAGAAAGTACGATGCGATTCGAGGGACATTTGGCTGCTATTTCTACCTGGTTTAGGTACCATGTAGAAGTCTCCCTCATTGGCTGGCTCATACATACATACATACATGCATGTATAGGCATCCACACATCCACACACATGCGTACAAACAAACAAAAAGGAACTGAGTGTATATAACGGACAGGGTCAAGACTATTGAAAAGGTTGCAACAAGCAACGAAAATTTTAGAAAAATTAAATAAGTAAATGAGTGGAAATTTTACCAGTGCGTGTGTTAAATTATAAGGCACCAAAAGAAAATGACTCCCCAGACACAACCGGGTATATATATATATATATATATATATATATATATACATAACTCGATAGATCGGTAGTTTAAAAGAAGGATTTGAGGGAGATTTGGTGCTGCTATTTCTAGCAGGTCTAGTTGCCATATTGAGGTGTCCGTCATAGGGTCATATACTTGTGTGTGTGTATGTGTGTATGTATGTTTTTATATATACATATATATATATACATACACACATGTATTTATATTTATATAATTATGTGCGTATGTGTATGTATGTATGTATGTATGTATGTATGTATGTATGTATGTATGTATGTATCTATCTATACACTAGATAGAATGTTGGGGTGTTAAGGAGATTTGGCTGCTATTTCTATCACCTCTAACTACCATCTAGAAGTCTCCGTCAGTGTCACAAGCATACATACATACATACATACATACATGCATGTATGGATGCATACATACATACATACATACATACATACATACATAGGACTGTAGAGAGTGATTTGATGGAAATTTGGCTGCTATTTCTTGCAGCTCTAGCTACCATGTAGAGGTAGAGGTCTCCCCCATCGGCTGATACATATATAAGAATGTTGGGTATGATCTGAGGGAGATTTGGCTGCTATTTGGCTTATACATGAAGAAATACGTAAGACAGAAGGTTGTGATTTGAAAGAGACTAGGCTGCTATTTCTAGCAGATTTTGCCATATCAATGTGTATTTCTCTCTCTCTGCGTTTTATTGCCGAACTCAATGTCGACGTTTGCGGCATTATATAGATTGTTGTTGTTGTTGTTAATATTGCTACATATGTTGTTGTTCTTGTTGCTGTTGGTTCTTTTCCTTCTGCAGTTTCAGCGTGGAGGCGCAATGGCCCAGTGGTTAGGGCAGCGGACTCGCGGTTTCGATTCCCAGACCGGGCGTTCTGAGTGTTTATTGAGCGAAAAACACCTAAAAGCTCCACGAGGCTTGTGAATTTTTGGGGGGGTTTTAATAAAATCGCGTTTCGCTGCCATTGACATTCGAATATTATTTTCTTCGACCTTGTTTTGCAACTCTGCCCCCATCTCTTTGCCGTTTCTCGTCGTATTCTCTGCTTATTATTTACAATAAACTTTGAAAATAAATCATAAACATGAAAATAATACAGGTTTTAAATCTGCCGCAAATTCTATCAGATAAATCGA
>NW_026393284.1:2696-3937 GCF_001194135.2 Octopus bimaculoides | reverse complement strand
TCTGTATAAGGTCAAATTCAACTCTTAATCCAAGTTAAATAAATTTTCCTTACACATCCTCAGGGTATATATATACATATATATATATATATATATGTATATATATACCCTGAGGATGTGTAAGGAAAATTTATTTAACTTGGATTAAGAGTTGAATTTGACCTTATACAGAAATGTATACATAGGTAATAAACTTTAATATATATGGATTTTAGCGTCAAAGCTCTTATTTAAAATTGTTTGATATATAACCAAAGAGATCCGATCCATAAGGAGTCTACTATAGACCTTTGTGGGCGAATTTTTGATATTTTGGTAACGATTACATGTTTTATCTCACCAATACATTTGGTAGATATCATTATATGAACACACATATATATAATAATATATATATATATATATATATATATATATATAATGTGTGCGTGTGTTTGTGTCTGTGTTTGTCCCCCCACTATCACTTGACAACCAGTGTTGGTGTATTTATATCCCCGTAACTTAACGGTTCAGGCAAAACAGACCGATAGAATAAGAACACGTCCTGGGATCGATCTTTTCAACTAAGCCCGCCAGGGCCGTGTCCTGGCATGCCCAAGTCTAATGGCAGAAACAAGTAAGAGATAGGCTTTGATACGTAAGAGTAAGGCCTACTGACTGTGTTTCCTGATAAAATATGATGAAGTTTGACGCTTAATCTTCTAATCTATCATCATTTTCCTAATATATTTTTTAAGAAGAAAAAAGAATCCGTAAAACAAGTTTTTGATATCTAAACTTTAAGTCTATCCTATCTTTTAATAAAATAAAACCCAGTTTTAATATTTAAAGTTAAGACTTATCATAATATAAAATAGATTAAAATAAAAAAGCCATAAGCTTTGGTATCTAAAGTTAAGGTCTACCTTTATTTCTAAGATAGATCTACACTTTATGTCACGAAATATAGATTAGAAAAAAAAAATGTGTGGCGAGTTAGAAAGAATGTTACTTTCACAAAACTGTGCATATGTATAACTATGTCTCATACAGATGGTGTCTCTGAGTATATGTATATATAATCCAAGAGAGTTAGAGGTTGAGGATCCAACCCACTAAGGGATAGTATCTATCCAATATACTGCTGGGAGGGTACCCAATTATTGTTACATTAGTGTTATACCAATGCTATAAGTGGGTACGGGCTTAAATTTATATAACAATAAGAGAATGATATATATATATATATATATATATATATA
>NW_026393284.1:0-2464 GCF_001194135.2 Octopus bimaculoides | reverse complement strand
ATATATGCCACGCAGTGGGACTGAACCTGGAACCATGTGGTTGGTCAGCAAGCTACTTACCACACAGCCACACCTGCGCCTAGATATATTCCAGAGAGAGTTCGATTCCAGACAGTGACCTGAATAATAATAATAATAATAATAATTTTTTAACAACATCGGAAAATACCTTAGGAATGAGAACCCATGTTCGAAATTTCCCCAAGACACTTGATGAAGGCTGGAGGGTGTATCAGCCGAAACGTTGTAAATATTGTATTAGTCTTGTCTAACAAATGCCATGGGCCCAGAAGCATTTTTATGGAGTTGCCTTCTGTTAGATGCGGAATTAAAGAGCTGTCCAACAGATGCTACAAACGTAATATTTATGAGGATGCAAGATTTGTATGGAACTACCGTCCCTTAGTAGTGCTGCTTCATCTGCCCTGACTCCGTTGTCTGCGAGTGACCTTTTTTATCCGGAAGCAGTTCTGTGACATGATAATTAATCCCAAGTTGGGACGAAGATTCTACTTTTTCCAGGTCAACGTAAAACTGAGAAAATAATGGTTGGTACAGAGCCAGTCCCACACCCTCGTGCTTGGAACTTACATTGGTTTAGGGTTGTTGTTGGTACACCGTCGCTTACGACGTCGAGGGTTCCAGTCGATCCGGTCAACAGAACAGCCTGCTCGTGAAATTAACGTGCAAGTGGCTGAGCACTCCACAGACACGTGTACCCTTAACGTAGTTCTCGGGGGATATTCAGCGTGACACAGAGTGTGACAATGCTGACCCTTTGAATTACAGGCACGACAGAAACAGGAATCGAAGCCACAATCTTACGATCATGAGTTTAACACCCTAACCACTAAGCCACACCCATCTCACGATCAGAGCAGTAGCTAAGTATTGGTCCCACACCCCTCAAAACCCAGAAATTCTTGAACCAAGACCCTAAAACGGTCGTCATACGGGATCAAGAACGGCGTATCAGATTGTGCCATGACTCTATGCTTTCGTTTATTACTTTAGATGCCTCTGTACAGTAAGCAAGCATATACCACACTATTCGGGCCCCTTACTCTAAACAAGGGGTTCTCAACCATTTCTATTCATTGACCCCTTTGATTACTATCTTATCCTGAGGGACCCCCATAACCATTCGATGCTTAAAAAACACAGTTCTATATTTAAGAGATGAGGAATTATGTACATTATTTACATTTGACGGATATCTGTCCTCTTCTAGTTTGTTAATGAAGGCTGGAGGGTACATCAGCCGAAACTTTGTGTTAACAACAAACAAGATGAGGACAAATATCCGTCAAATGTAAATAATGTAAATAATGTTTAAAAAATAGTTTTGTAGAATTTTTTCCAAAATTCCTGTTTTGTTCTTCATAACTTTGTAAAACGTTTGCGAAAAAAATTTAGCTTTTTCTTCCAATAAATGCATTTAAATTAAAGTGGCCAACAATTTACTATTTCGCTTACATCGGAGTTCTTAACGAATTTTTTTTTTTATCTATGGACATTTTTGATTATTATTCTATTCTGGTTAACCCCTGAAGCCATTCGATGTATATCAAAAAAAGTTTCTATGAAACCTCTTTCAAAGTTCCTATTTTGCTTATCACACATTCTCTTGTGTAGGTTGAACCATGGAAAATGTTAGAGAAAGAAACCCAGCTGTTTTTTTTTTGCAATACATAATCAATACATACGTCTAATGCAGGGGTTCTCAACCATTTTTTATCTATGGACCCATTTGATTACTATTTTATTCTGGTGGACCCCCATAGACATTCGATGTTTAAAAACTAATTTTTAACTTCTTTCAAAATTCTTATTTTGTTTTTCACACATTAACGTGTGTGGGTTGAACCGTGTAAAATGTTATAGAAAGAAACCTCACTGTTTCTTGCAATATATACCAACACATACATCTAAAGTAGGAATACTCAACCATTTCTTATCTATGGATTCCCTCTGATTACTATTTTATTCTGGTGGGCCCCCATAGCCATTCGATGTTTAAAAACTAGTTTTATAGAAACTTCTTTCAAAATTCCTATTTTGGTTTCCACACATTAACTTGTGTAGATTAAACTATGGAAAATGTTAGAGAAAGAGACCTTGCTTTTTCTTGCAATATATACCAATACATACATCTAAAGTAGGAGTACTCAACCATTTCTTATCTATGGATCCCTCTGATTACTATTTTATTCTGGTGGGCTCCCTTAGCCATTCGATGTTTAAGAATTAGTTTTATAGAAGCGTCTTTCAAAATTCCTATTTTGTTTTTAACACATTAACGTGTGTGAGTTGAACCATGTAAAATGTTAGAGAAAGAGACTTAGCTGTTTCTTGCAATACAAACCAATACGCACATCTGAAGCAAACTATTTTCATGGGCCCTTAATGAATTAGTGTAGACCCAATTTACTATTTTGTTTGTGTGGACCCCTCCTCCCCGCCA
>NW_026393283.1:1252-2139 GCF_001194135.2 Octopus bimaculoides | reverse complement strand
TATATATATATATATTGATATATATAAATGTATGTATGTATATGTATATATATATATGTGTGTATGTATATGCATACATATATACATACATGTATATATACGTATATATGTATATATGCATATGCATACATATATACAAATGTTGTTCCTACATCTGTCTCTTTTTCTATAATTTTGAACTATCTATCGACATATACATACACCTAGACATACACACGCACACGCACTCACACATATATACATACATGTATACACTTATATATGTATACATATTTATAGACATATATATACACATATATGTAAACACATACTCACACACACACACATATATATATATATACATATATATATAAATATACTATAATGTTAGGGAATTACAAAAACTGAACTTAACAAGGATATACAATTTAATAATATCAAGTTGTATTATATAATAAAAAATAGTATGAACGCACAGATAGCGCTTGAAAAAATATATATGTTGATATATACGACTGCGTTTCTCTGTGTTGCGTTGTGTTGTGTGTGCGCATGTGTGATTTTGTGTTTGTGTGTCTCAGTGTGTGTGTGTATGTATGTGTATGTGTGTCTCTTATTAGGAATTGTAAGGTATAAAATTTTAAATATTTATCTATATGTCTATAATATTGCATAATATAATATATACATCGATATGTATTTATGTCTGTATGTATGTATGTATGTATGTATGTATGTATGTATGTATGTATGTGTGTGTATGTATGTATGTGTGTATGCGTATACATATCTCGTCTCGCTCTGTCTGTTCATCTCGGTTGTAGCTACGCCTAGGTTGGCCTAGCCTCTCTTTAGCTCGCCTGCTTTAGCATTCTAGCATTATAGATTGGTTAAGTCTGGTGTAGTTC
>NW_026393283.1:0-552 GCF_001194135.2 Octopus bimaculoides | reverse complement strand
TAATAATAATAATAATAATAATAATAATAATAATAATAATAATTAATTAATTCGTTTTATTGGCCACAAGGGCTAATATCAATTAAAAACATAAGGACAAAGACAGGACGAAGGTTACAAAAGGTTTTGTCCGAAAAGGTGGGAAAGTTCGTCTAAACAGAGGAAGAAAATAATAATAATAATAATAATAATAATAATAATGAAGGAAATTGTTGTATACAGTGCTCAGGTGCACTACAACTAAAACATATATATATATATATAAATATATATACAGGTAGGTGAGACTGTGTGGTAAGAAGCATGCGTGTGTGTATGTGTGTTTATATATATATATGATGCGCAAAATATATAAATAATTTTTATGTGTACAGATATATGTACGCGCGTATGTTTGCTTGTGTGTACACATATCGAGTATTGATATCCATCTACCTATCTACTCGCTCGCTCACATATGCGTGCGCGTACGCACACATCTTATCTGCAATATAACTCTGCTTGTAAATATACATATTTGTGTGTGTGTGTGTGTATCTATCTATCTATCTA
>NW_026393282.1:0-352 GCF_001194135.2 Octopus bimaculoides | reverse complement strand
TAACTCCTGCGAATACTTGGGGACTATTGTATTCATATGTACATCTAAACATCCACATTTTATTAAACCTTTAAGAATATGTGTATGTGACAGAGAAAGAGAGATAGAGTGAGTGAGTGAAGGTACACACACACATTTAGAAAATGTGACATAATATATAAAATTTTTACGGTAGTTGATTGAAGATAAGTGAAAAGAACAGAGAAAGAAAGTAACAGATGTATGTACGTCTATATGAAATGGACGTGTGTGTGTGTATTTGTGTGTGTGCGTGTGTGCCGGTTGTCTTAGCAACTGATAGATTTTAATGGCGGAACAAACAGGACAAAAAGATTACAAAAATAGCAATTCT
>NW_026393281.1:0-247 GCF_001194135.2 Octopus bimaculoides | reverse complement strand
AGGGGGAGACTAGAAGAGAGAGATAGACAAAGTGGTAAGCATCATGAGTCTGGTTACCGTCAGGAGTCAATGAGTTTCTGTTTAGAATAAAGGTTAAGCCATGATTTGGGAGTTGTAATGAATTTTGACAATGATATAATCACACTTTCACATGAATAGATGCATGTCTAGTTAAGTTACTTTTGTATGAGAATGATTTACCACAGACATCACAGTGGTAGGGTGTTTCTCCTGTGTGTATAAATTT
>NW_026393280.1:0-223 GCF_001194135.2 Octopus bimaculoides | reverse complement strand
TTCTCCATTTTCTTTCTTTCAATATTAATAATATATATTACTACAATAATCCTTAGTATATCACCGAAACTTTCTTATTATATGATAGTGATTAACCAGTGGAAATTCTTGGTTTATATAATCCCTAATGTGGAGCTAGTTGACTATATATCAGGTCATCTCATAAGTTCTGCCTGATTTTACCTTTTTTTAAAATTGAATGAAATTTAATAGTATTTTAGAA
>NW_026393279.1:0-331 GCF_001194135.2 Octopus bimaculoides | reverse complement strand
CAGAAAAGGCTTTATGGCCAGACGAGAAAAATTATGTGTGTATGAACGCTATATATATATAGGTATATAATCATCACTAATTGTGACTGAGGGTGTTGTATAGCACCTATATTGCTAGAAATAAGAGTAAAAAGCCTTAAAGCTGCATAATTGCTTATGCAGCTTTAAGGGTTTTCACTCTTATTTCTAGCAATATAAGTACTATTCATCACCCTCAGTCACAATTAGTGATGATTAAATTTTTCATTTATGGTTTTATATAACATATAGTTGCTTATATTAATTTTTAGTGTACGTGTGTGTGTGTGTATATATATATATATATATATAT
>NW_026393278.1:0-1866 GCF_001194135.2 Octopus bimaculoides | reverse complement strand
CTGAAATGTATTTGTATAAAACTTCATTTAAAAAAATTCATTTTTATGAAAGTTATGAGTCGTGCGTGTTTGTTTGTGGGGGTGGGGATAGGTGGGTGTCACACTTGTAAATGTATGCCGAAAACAAAACACGAGAGATTGTTTATAAGAATTTCAGGATCTCACCTTTTCTTATTTGCAAAATGAGCTCCCCTTAATAAGCTTAGATTGCTTTCAATTTTGGTGTATCGATGCAACTCTAAATTTTGAATACGATTACCAATTACTTTATCTTATAAATTAAAGAATATGATGTTATTTGGAATTAATGTTGAGAAATTTGAATAATTTTAGACAATCAATAGACAGCGTGGCATTAGCAGCTTGTTACCATGACAACCACATGCTCTGTTGTGGTTCACTGTTGTCTGTTACGCTGTTGTCTATGTTGATTTTTCACACTTGATTCTTCACGTCACTAGATTCTTTTCACCCGCATGTTTTGTTTTAATTTTTCTGATATATATATTTTTCTGTGCTTCTGTGTGTTAGTATTTTTCTGTACTTTTTCTGAGTGTTAGTATTTTTATATATTTTTCATTTCATATATTTTTGGGACTCATTGACTCAGATAGCTGGATTTATGATTTCACTCGGTTAATTCTATTCATAAAAATTTAAATTAGGAATATTTCTTAAACCGTTAGCTTCACATTTCAACAGCTTAACTGAAATTTAGCCCACGTAACAGGAACTGAGAGGGATATCGTGGAACAGAGAAACTGTGGGTGATACAGATGGGGATGTCACAGTTGACTCCTTTGCTTCTTCTCACATCATGGTTGCTGCAGTCAGGACGAGATCCACAACTTCTGTGGCCAAGCAGAACAAAATCCTAAAGTACTGTGATCTGTCAGCCAACTACATTTTCCATCCTGTAGCGTTCGAGACATTTGGTGGGGTGAGACCACTAACTGCGAGATTCCTGTCTTCACTGGCAACTCGCCTTGCTGAGGTAACTGGTGAGGCTCGTAAGGGTGCTTGGCTGTTCCAGTGCATCAGTCTCGCCATCACCCTCTGCAATGCTGAAAGCATGCTGGCGTGTCTCAGTAGTTTTTTCTTTTTAATTTTTAATTTTTTCAATTGCGTTCTCTATTTTGTCCAGTTTTCTAGTTTGATTTTGTAAAACACAGTGAAGGCAAAAAAGAAAACAACAAAAAAACAAAAAAAAACCATTTTATAAACAATTTGTAAATAATTTGTAAGCAAATTTGACATTATTTTTGAATTCTGCATGCAAGAACATAAGATGCAGGTACTCTTTTTCTTGGGACAAATTCTTTGTTGACCAGTGTTATTCTTATGGTAGTTTACAAATCCAAACATGAAAATGTTATTCAACTTTGGAGTTTTGAAGACAGACGCCACCTTTTCACATACACTTATATGTTAATGATGTACATAAATACATGGCAGGTATACATAATACTGAAGTATGCATAAAGTAAGCACATGCAGACAAATACATTAATATAATAAATTTTTTTAAAATAACATTTACTGTCTCTTCAAACTATGTGACAGAAATCCCAAAAGAATCTCTCTCTCTCTCCCTCTCTCTCTCTCCCTCGTGTTCTGACCTTTAACCCTAACCCTCTATACCTTACTCTGTCTCTCTCAATCTCACCCTCTCTCTTATCCCTCTTTCGATTACCTCTTGCTTTGCCAGGACTATAAACTAGTGCACGCACCCCGATTCCGCCAACGTCTGCCGAATAAATACGAACCTAGAATCATGACCAGATAAGTTTTCTGTCTTTCCAATCTCACTCATACTTTTCTATTTATGCGCTGACTCATAACACCTTACTTAATGCTTTCACTATT
>NW_026393277.1:207-643 GCF_001194135.2 Octopus bimaculoides | reverse complement strand
TATACACACACACACATACATATATATCTATATATATATATGCATCTAAGCTTGTAAGAATATATATGTATTTATGTATGTATGTCTGCATGTAAGCATGTATTTATGTATGTATATCAAACATATATACGTGCATGTGGTAAGGTTAGGTATGTGTGCATGTATCTATGAATGCATCGTTTTCAGCGCAGATAAATTCAATCTATTTCATGAATCTTGTATTTATTTATGACTTATATCGTATATTGGAGATGTATTGTCTTACAGTTGTTATGCATTTATCTTCAGTTCAACGTATATAAATATAATATTGGCATTGTCTCATATATAAGTCAGTTCTGATTTTGCTGACCATGTGTTTTTCACACGGTCTGTCGATTTTCCAGACAGAGACTATCTATCTATCTATCTATCTATCTATCTATCTATCTATCTA
>NW_026393277.1:0-197 GCF_001194135.2 Octopus bimaculoides | reverse complement strand
CTATCTATCTATCTATCTATCTATCTATCTATTTATCTATCTATCTCTGTATCTATCTGTCTGTCTGTCTGTCTGTCTGTAATATATATATATATATGTTTGTCTGTCTGTCTTTCTGTCTGTATATCTGTCCGTCTCTCTGGGCTACATACATAAATTCATAATACATACACACTCACATACATACATATATACAT
>NW_026393276.1:0-201 GCF_001194135.2 Octopus bimaculoides | reverse complement strand
ATATATGTATATATATATTTACGTTTGGTCCTGTTTTCTTATTTCATTTCCTTTATCAAGTGTGATTCTTTAACTAGCTTACTAGCTTTCCTCATTTCAATGTTCTGGTTTCAAATTTTTTTCTTTGGTAAGTCCATGCACTATCTGAAGCAATATTTTCAGTTGTTTATCATTTGTAGCCGTACAGCTTGAGATCGTCCA
>NW_026393275.1:0-246 GCF_001194135.2 Octopus bimaculoides | reverse complement strand
GTATGTATGTATGTATGTATGTATGTATATATGTATATATGTATATATATCTACATGCATATGAATGAATGTATGTATAAACTCCCACCTTTTTATAATTACTTTTGCGAATGGCGTGTATTTTTTAAGTTCCTGTCTTCTAAGTATTCTTTTATCTTAGTTTCTCTATGTTTTTCCACTTGTTTTTTTTTCTCTTTCTTCTCACTTCTCTCTCTCTCTCTCTCTCTCTCTCTCTCTCTCTCTCTC
>NW_026393274.1:0-250 GCF_001194135.2 Octopus bimaculoides | reverse complement strand
GTCCGGTTATAGTGTGACCAATGATTTCCCAACCATAAAGGGCCTAATCCCATGGACGACTCGTCAGACTCTAAAGCCGAATGCCAATATAACTCTTCAGCTCTGGCGGGAATCCGTTACGGTCAGTTTCCCATGCATACCAGCCTCCCCTCTCCAAGCCACCGATGTTACCCAAGGGAAAGGCAAAGGCCGATACAACATGGCACCAGTGACGTCGCAACTCATTTCTACAGCTGAGTGAACTGAAGCA
>NW_026393273.1:0-218 GCF_001194135.2 Octopus bimaculoides | reverse complement strand
GAAGACGGGGGCGTTGGTGGTGGTGGCGGCAATGGTGGTCGGAGGAGGAGAAGGAGTAGGAGGAAGCAGAGGAGAAGAAAGAAGAGTGGTTTTAAGCATTGAAAGGTGGGGGTAGTTACGGCTTCTGGAAGAATCAGATAGATTGGTAGAATGTTTAAGAACGGGAGATCGCAGAAAATGATATGGAAGCACGAAACGATTGTTACGTGGAAGTGAAT
>NW_026393272.1:0-463 GCF_001194135.2 Octopus bimaculoides | reverse complement strand
TATATATAATTGAAGAAATTGGAGTCAACAAGAAGGAGTTACAGTTGGACAGTCAGTTATGTTTTAATAACTACGTAGTTCTCCAAGAATACAAGTATTTGATTAGGCAACTGTTTATTTGCATAATGCGATCTAGTTGTGCTTCCTCAAGCGATATGCGTGTGTTGTATCCGTTCGTTTAAAATCCTCGACTTCAACGCCATCTCCTCCGTTCGTCGTGGTTTGAGTTCAGTAGTAGCTACCAGACTCATGTTGTGTGCCTCCAGAGTGCGTTTGACGATATACGACGAGGTTCTTTCGGTTTTCCATCTACCAAATCCACTCACAAGGCTTTTCTCGGCCCGAGGCTATAGTGGAAGACTCCTGCCCAAGGTGTCATGCAGTGAGACGGAACCGGGAACCATATATACGTGTATGTATGCATGTGTATGTATGTATGTATATATATATATATATATATATA
>NW_026393271.1:0-202 GCF_001194135.2 Octopus bimaculoides | reverse complement strand
ATATATATATATATATGTGTGTACATATGTATATATATATATATACATGTGTGTGTATCTATATGTGTGTGTGTGTGTGTGTGTGTATACTTATACATATAAAGATGTGTCTATATATATGTATATGTAGGCATATATATATATATATGTGTGTTTATGTATAGGTATGTACAAATGTGTGTGTGTGTGTGTATATATATAT
>NW_026393270.1:0-309 GCF_001194135.2 Octopus bimaculoides | reverse complement strand
ATATATATATATATACGTAAATGTGTTTATGTATATATATGTACAGACATAAATGTGTGTGTTTATAGATATATAAGGGTATAACTATACAAGAATGCCTCACGTTAACTATATTATATATATATTATATATATATGTGTGTGTGTGTGTGTATTGAGTAGATGAAACAGGGACAACTGACGAAGGGTTTTACTGTTTATGTTGCATGTCTCGTTGCTCGAAAAAAGTTCGTTTTCTGTTTTCATTTCTCATTATGTTTACGTTTTTTTTTTAATGTCCTGTACCCATATATGCATGTATGTATACATA
>NW_026393269.1:0-232 GCF_001194135.2 Octopus bimaculoides | reverse complement strand
AGATAGATAGATAGATAGATAGATAGATAAATAAATAGATAGATAGATAGGTAGGTAGGTAGGTAGGTAGATGGATAGATAGATAGATTCGAAAATTGCACTGAAAGATATCAAAGGAACACACGAAAATTTCACAAATAATCCGTGGACGTGCTTTTTTCTCATTAATTATCGTCCAAAAATCATAAATTTACGACACTGTAGTATATAGTATGTAGTATATGTATATATA
>NW_026393268.1:0-779 GCF_001194135.2 Octopus bimaculoides | reverse complement strand
ATGTATAGGGAAATAGATTGTTTGTGAGTCAGAGAGATCATTGTAATGTACAGTACAATGATCTCTCTGACTCACAAACGTTTAATCACAGTATCATATCATTTCCGTAAGCTGGAGTTTGTAGTGTTGATGAAATAGGTAATTGCCACACTGGTGAATGCCTTTCTTGAGTAATGGCAACATTATTTCAAGTATATGAGGTAGAATGTACATGAATTACAGTTTCTAGGCTTGCATTTGACAAGGGAGATTAATTTGTCAGTCATATTTCAGAGTTATCTTTTCCTCGTTTCAGTTATTTTTTTTTTAGACAGCGGCTATGGTGTGACACACAGCCTCTTAGCTGAAAATCCTTTTTGCATACCCGTTTATAAATATAGGGCATGATTTCAATATACACAATATGCAGTGATGATGATAATAATATATAGGGGCAGAAGTGGCTGTGTGGTAAGTAGCTTGCTTACCAACCACATGGTTCTGGGTTCAATCCCACCGCGCGGCATCTTGGGCAAGTGTCTTCTACTATAGTTACAGGCCGACCAAAGCCTTGTCAGTGGATTTGGTAGACGGAAACTGAAAGAAGCCCGTCGTATATATGTATAATATATATATATATATATATGTGTGTGTGTATGTTTGTGTGTCTGTGTTTATCCCCACAACATCGCTTGACAACCAATGCTAGTGTGTTTACGTCCCCGTAACTTAGCGGTTTGGCAAAATAGACGATAGAATAAGAACTAGGCTTACAAAGAATAAGTCCTAGGGTCGATTTG
>NW_026393267.1:0-225 GCF_001194135.2 Octopus bimaculoides | reverse complement strand
TGGTTTTCTTTATTGTAGATTTAGTGCACGTGCAAAATTAAATTACAATATGTTGTATTATTATATTGTATAATATGCTATATTTTGCATTGTACGTAATTGTATTATATATGAATTGCATATGTTCTGTAAGTTTGAATGTATGCGCTTTGGTGTATTGTCATGTGTGAATATATGTCTAAAACTCAAAAGTAAGTTATGGGAATACACGTGCGTATGGATGGG
>NW_026393266.1:0-242 GCF_001194135.2 Octopus bimaculoides | reverse complement strand
ATAAATAAATATATATATAAATATATATAAATAAGTAATATATATAAATAAATAAACATAGATATAAATAAACATATATAAATAAATACATATATAAATATATATGTATAAATATATATAAATAAGTAATATATATATATATATATATATATATATATATATAAATATATATAAAGAAGTAATATATAAATTTATATATATATAAATATATATACATATAAATATATATGTATAAATATATA
>NW_026393265.1:0-795 GCF_001194135.2 Octopus bimaculoides | reverse complement strand
ATTATTATTATTATTATTATTATTATTATTATTACTATTATTATCATCATAATCATCACCATTTTTATTATTATTATTATTATTATTATTATTATTATTATTATTATTATTATTATTATTATTATTGTTCAGTAGTTTTATTTTTATAACGTACTTTGACTTCACTACCGAGCGCAGCTCTGTGTGCCTTGGGTATGTGCTGTGGTTTGCTGTGATGCTCTTATGGTTACTGTATTGAAAGTGTTTTGCGTAGGATGTGTGCAGTGCCCAGTAGTGCAATTTTCTGTGTGTTATATATATTTGTAAGTCCTGGTGTTTTTGTTATGTATTTGTCTGAATATTTTTTTATTATACCTAAGACACCTACTATGATAGGAATTGTTTCTGTTTTTAGACTCCACATTTGAGTTACCTCTATTTCCAGGTCTTTGTATTTTGAAAATTTGTCCATTTCTTTTAGGGAAACGTTGTCATCTGTTGGTATTGATACATCAATTATTATTATTATTATTATTATTATTATTATTATTATTATTATTAAGGCGGCGAGTTCAGAGTTCGAATTCCGCCGAGATTCACTTTTCTTTTCATCCTTTCGTCGGAGTCGATAAATTAAAAACAAAACCAGTTGAGTACTGGGGTCCATGTAATCGACTTAACCCCTTCCCATAAATTTCAGGCCTTATTATTATTATTGGTATTGTTATTAAGTCGGTGAGCTGGCAGAATCGTTATTTTTGTTGTTTTTGTTATTGTAGTAGTAGTAGTAGTAGTAGTAGTAGTAGTAGTAGTAGT
>NW_026393264.1:0-347 GCF_001194135.2 Octopus bimaculoides | reverse complement strand
CACAAGGCTTTGGTCGGCCTGAGGCTATAGTAGAAGACACTTACCCAATGTGCCACACAGTAGGACTGAACCCAGAACCATGTGGTTGGTAAGTAAACTACTTACCACACAGCCACTCCTATTCATATTTTTCTGAGAACTTTCTGTGTCAGCCCTCTCTTTGCTTATCTTTGTTTCTAAGGCATCCAGCCTTAGAAACCATGCCTAAAATGAAGACTGTAGCCTGGTGCAGCCTTCCAGCTTGTCATTGTCGAACCATCCAATCCATGCCAGCATGGAAAATGGACGTTTAAACAATGATGATGATGATGGTGATGACGATAGTGGAGGCAGCAATGATGACAATG
>NW_026393263.1:0-222 GCF_001194135.2 Octopus bimaculoides | reverse complement strand
TGTGTATATGAATGTGTATGTGTATCTGTATGCGAGTATATGTATGTTTGGATGTATGTGCCGTGTATGTATGTTTATGTGTATATGTATATATATATATATATATATATTATGTGTGTGTGTATGTCAGAGAAAGCCAGCAGCTGCATTGGGCGGTCAAAAGATTTTTTTCCTTTAACACTATTTTCTTTCACATTAACAATTCTGTATTCATCGACTGTA
>NW_026393262.1:0-243 GCF_001194135.2 Octopus bimaculoides | reverse complement strand
CATACATACATACATACATACATACATACATACGGATAGACAGACATACAATATACATGCATGCATACATATATGCATACATGCATACATATATAAGTACGTACATACATACATACATACATACATACATACATACAAGACTAAATTCCATGTATAGCGGATCAGGTTGTCTTAACATTTCTTCTGCTTACGATCTCAATAAAATAAGTATCTAACGAAACTGAGAGAGAGAGAGAGAGAGAG
>NW_026393261.1:0-552 GCF_001194135.2 Octopus bimaculoides | reverse complement strand
TATGTATATTCATGTGTGTGTATATTTTATGAGTGTGTGTGTGTTTATGTGCACAATTTGTTGTGTGTGCATGTGTATGTCTGTATGTGTATGTATATATATATGCACGTATGTATGTGTGTATGTATGTATGTATGCCTGTGTGACTGCATGTATTTTCGTGTGTGTGCTTATGTGCACAGTTTGTTGTATGTGCATGTCTGTATGTGTATATATGTATGTGCATGTATGTATGTATGCATGTGTGACTACGTATATATTTGATATGTAAGCTTATGTGTGCAGTTTGTTGTGTGTGCATGTGTATGTCTGTATGTGTATGTATGTGTATACATGTGTGTATGTATGTGTGACTGCATGTATATTTGATGTATGTGCTTGTGTATGCAATTTGCCATGTGTCCATGTGTATGTTTGTATGTGTATGCATGTGTGTATATATGTGTGACTGCATGTATATTTGATGTGTGTGCATATGTATGCAATTTTCTGTGTGTGCATGTGTATGTCTATGTGTATGTGTGTGTGTGTATCTTTGATTTTTGTGTGTGA
>NW_026393260.1:0-371 GCF_001194135.2 Octopus bimaculoides | reverse complement strand
AAGCATATATAGATTAATTATATGGGTGACTAGACTATAACTGACACTGCCAGATATTTGAGCATCTCTGCACTGATTCCTGATGGGCCGGAGGCTTTCCTTGTCTTCATACTCTTGATCGCTTTATCTATCAAGGTACTGTCAATTAGGATAGCTGGTCCGTCTGTTGGGTCGACATGCAGCAGACTCTCTTCCTGCCATTCATCCTCTTTATTAAGCAGCCTTTCATAGTGGCGTCTCCAAACCTCTCTCTTTGCAGCCTCATTTAGTGCAAGTGAGCCATCATCCAAGAGGACACATTTCTCCCATCACAATCCTCTATCACACACTGTCTTGCAACACAAAATACTTCAAGTCTTTGGTCCTCACGG
>NW_026393258.1:0-588 GCF_001194135.2 Octopus bimaculoides | reverse complement strand
TATACATATATACGTTTTTTTTTTAATTTTTACAATATTTTATATTCTAGCTTATTATTCTTTTGTTAAATGTTCGTCTTATATTATTTTGTTGCTTTTTCATTGTATTATTCACATTATTGTCATTATTATTATTATTATTATTATTATTATTATTATTATTATTATTATTATTATTATTATTATTATTATTATTATTGTTATTGTTATTCGTGTTATTGTTTCTGCTATATATTTTGTGCTACTCCTTCCACTCGATATATCCTTTAACACAAGGAAAGAAAGGCAGACAGGGAAGAAGGAATATAGAATAAAAGAAAAGAAAGGGAACAGAAAGGAGAAACGATGAAAGAATGAGGAATATAATAAGTTTGGCACGTGACGTGATTGTTTTAGTGTTTGTTGCTGTGAATATGAATGTATATATGTCTGTTTCTGTGTGTGTGTGTGTGTGTGTGTATGTGTGTGTGTGTATGTGTATATGTGTGTATGTGTTGAAATATTCATAAGGAAAGTATGCATATGTATATATACATACATATATATGCATACCAATATGTGTACGTGTGTTTATATTTATACATGTAT
>NW_026393257.1:0-371 GCF_001194135.2 Octopus bimaculoides | reverse complement strand
TGACGTCTATTGAGGTGAAAACAATTAATGCCGTAACGGTGTCATGGGATGTTTTCCCTTGAATAAAATTAGTACCGTTGTTTGTCAACAACAACTACCCGTGTTACTCTTATTTATGACATCGTTCGTGCGTTTGTATTGGTTTTAGCTTTAGGGTTTTAGGGTTAGGGTTCGGGTTTTAGAGTTAGGGTTAGTTTTAGGATTACGTTTAGGGTTATGATTATTTTTGCCATAGCCTTAACTCTAACCCTATAACTCATAACCATAACCCTAACCCTAACCCTAACTCTAACCCTAACCCCAACCCTAAACCTAAAACCTTAACCCTAAAACCCAAACCCTAACCCTAAAACCCGAACCCTAACCCTAAA
>NW_026393256.1:0-297 GCF_001194135.2 Octopus bimaculoides | reverse complement strand
TATATCAGTCTGTATGTATAAGTGTATAGATACACACACACACACACACATATACATATATACATATATACTTATATATACACACACACATACATATATATATAGTATATATAAATGCATATGTAAATATACATACATGCATTCGTGTGTACATACATATATAATACGCACACCGATACATACAAATATACACACACATGTATACATATGTAAATATACATATATATGCACGTAAATATTATATTTGTATATATATACATATATATTTATGTATGCATATCTATCTATCAACCTATC
>NW_026393255.1:0-298 GCF_001194135.2 Octopus bimaculoides | reverse complement strand
GATAGATAGATAGATAGATAGATAGATAGATAGATAGATTATAAGGGATTCACTTGACTGGTGATCTAAACGAATAAGTACGCTGAGTAAGTGCTATAATTGGTCATCCGTTAGGTTCCAAGTACACAGCTAAGGCTGGAACTAGAGATCCATAGTGGGTTTTTGAGTTAGCAAAGTGAGTTTGAAGTAATTAAATTAATCATTGGATGTTTTACAGCTGTTTCGGAGATATCCCAAGTAATAGGTTAGCATCTCCATACACTGGGTATTCCGTCATCAGAGACAAGATGAGTATGTA
>NW_026393254.1:0-475 GCF_001194135.2 Octopus bimaculoides | reverse complement strand
AGTAGATAGACAGCTGACAACTGATGAAGGGTCGTTCTTTGTGTTACTTGCCCTGTTTTCAATTTTTTTTGCTCTCGTTGTTTGCGTATTTAACTCGCTTGTTTTCGTACCCCATGTTGTTTACAGTTGCTGAAGTCCTGTATCTGAAGTCCTGGTGTGTTTACGTCCCAGTAACGTAGCGGTTCAGCCAAAGAACCGATTCGATACATCTGACTAAAATAATTTTTCAAAGCGGTACCCCAACGTAATCAATTGAAGATGATCTTGATCTGTTTCGTTAATAGGGTCAATCGCCTGGCTTCTACAGACAGAATCATATATGTATGTGTATGCATGTATGCTCTTTCGTATAGATATATCTATAGGTTTGAACATACATCTGTGTATATATGTATGAGTGTGCGTATGTATGTACATATGTATGTATGCATGTATGTAAATATGTATGTATGTATGTATGTATGCATGTATGTAT
>NW_026393253.1:0-286 GCF_001194135.2 Octopus bimaculoides | reverse complement strand
CTTGTTGGAATATTTTACTTTGCATTTTTTCTTTCTATGCAGTTTCTCCTTTCATCTTTTTCTTTTATTTAGTGACCTCGGAGGAATTTGAACAAACTCAGAATGAAATTGGAACAAGTACCACTAAGCATTTTTTCTGATATGCTAAGGTGTCTGCCAGCCTGCAGTGAACAACGATTGTAAAACACCTTTACATCTAGCCTGTTAGAACGGACACACAGCAAAGCTTGTCAAAATGAAGCACAGCATTTTATACAGCCTGAAAGTTCATGCCTTTATAGCAAGT
>NW_026393252.1:0-520 GCF_001194135.2 Octopus bimaculoides | reverse complement strand
ATATATATATATATATGTATATATATATATATATATATATACATATACTTATATGCTCATCAGTCCCAGGTAATTCCTCACCAAGGACAGCAATGATCAAAGAAAAGCTAGACATGAGAAACATCGTTGTAACAAAGATCTGACTGTGCTTGTTTTATGTGTGTGTGTGTGTGTGTTTGTGTGTGTGTTTGTGTGTGTGTGCGCGCGTGCATTTATATGTGAATGCTGAAGGTGGCTTATAAGTATTTATACTTATATATTTATGACATATATTTACGTATATACTCAAACATGCAGTCACAGATAAATACTCATACATGGCAATTAACCAGCATTTCCACTGCCGAAAGCCTGAATCGATAAAATACTATATATATATAGAAATGGAAAAGGAATATTTATATATATATATATATGTATATAAATATAGACACACAGATACATATATATACATACACATACATATTTACATATATATATTTGCATAAATACATACATACATATATATATATATATATAT
>NW_026393251.1:0-453 GCF_001194135.2 Octopus bimaculoides | reverse complement strand
TGTGTGTGTGCGCGTGTGTGTATACACGAGTCCGTCCAATTCGCAGTTGCTTTTGTTGGTAGCAATAGGCCACGACCTATTAGAGAGATTAGAGTTTATATTTTGTACTTACAACCTGAACTGTACATTGTAACATAGCGTTGTTAATCATTTCTGACCTTTCTTTATTAGCCTTTCTTTTCCTTTTCCTCTGATTCTCTCTTTTATTTTTCTCTCGCCATTCTTTTAGCTCTTATGGACTCTCCTCTCTATTACTCTCCCTTCCCGCTCTTGCTTCGTATATATGTATCTCTCCTTCTGTTTCTTCCTTCTTTCTTTTTCTCACTTGTTTCCACCGCCACGCAATCTGCTGCTGCCATAGCTCCATCTTTTTTGTTCAATTTGTTTTGTTTGCTTTTTTTCTTTGTTCCTTTTTCTCTCTCTCTCTCTCTCTCTCTCTCTCTCTCTCTCTCT
>NW_026393250.1:0-311 GCF_001194135.2 Octopus bimaculoides | reverse complement strand
TCTCCTTTTAAATTCTCATGAACTTACCTGCTCACAATTTCTCCCCAATGAGTCTCTCTCCCTGGCAGCTCATCCTTTCTAGTCCCTCATCCCTACCATCTGCTACACTCCTTTTGCACTCCTGTGAACTTACTTGCCCATTCACCCTACCCATCCCTCTGTACCACTACACTTGTATACACCTCCACCTTGCTTCCTAGGGGTGCATCCCAATACATCTACTTCACCATCTTCTCTCTCTCCTTCTAACTTTTTCACCTTCTCTTTTTCTCTCTCTTCCCCTCCTCTGTCCTCCCCTCCCCCTCAATCTC
>NW_026393249.1:0-229 GCF_001194135.2 Octopus bimaculoides | reverse complement strand
GATAGATAGATAGATAGACGAACACACAGATTCACACACACAAATATGTATACACAAACATGCAAATATATAAGTATATACACATAGTAATAACTAGACGTGTATATATGCATATATATACAAATATAATGTATATAATATATGTGTGTGTATTTTTGTGTGTATATGTATGTATATACATGTATGTGTATGTGTATACATGTGCATATCTATATATTTATGTATGTAT
>NW_026393248.1:0-226 GCF_001194135.2 Octopus bimaculoides | reverse complement strand
TGTATGTATGGGCATATGTGGGTATGCAATGTATGTATGCATCTATGTGTGTATCTATGAGTGTATGTATGTATGAATGTATGCATGTGTGCCTATATATTTATGTATATATGAATATATGTATGCAAATATACAAGTATGTATGAATGTATATATGTATGCATGTATGCATGTAGGTATGTATGCATGTATGTATGTACGTATATGTATGTACGTATGTGTATGT
>NW_026393247.1:0-414 GCF_001194135.2 Octopus bimaculoides | reverse complement strand
TTACCTGTAAATTTGGATTTTTATCCCTAATATTATTACTATTATATATATATATATATATGCCTCGGTATTGAAGCTTTGCTATTGGAGTACAGATTGAGATGGAGTGGGATACTTAGTCAGAATGACAGACAACAACTTTTTTATGGAGAATTGGTGACAGGTAAGCGTCCGTCCCACAAACCAAAGATGAGATACAAAGATTGTCTGAAGTCATGATTGAATAAGATAAATGATCCAATTGACAACTGTGAAGATTTAGCGCATTGCCGACAAAAATGGAAAAATGTTGTGTATGAAGGCAAAAATGAATTTGAAAAGAAGAGAATGGAGTGGGCAAAGATCAAAAGAAAGGTGAGAAAAAGTAACAGGAATGATGTTCTAACAAGCATTAATGAATGTGATGATCTTACA
>NW_026393246.1:0-371 GCF_001194135.2 Octopus bimaculoides | reverse complement strand
ATATATATATATATTCCTATATAATTAAATCAATTTTACTGTTTTCCAATCTATTTTGTACCTCGGAGTCAACGACTCTCACAGAGATTACTGCTGTAAGACTTGAAGAAATTTAGGTCGTCGTTGCGATGGGAGAACTGGTAGAGTACTTTTGGATCTGAATACTTGTATATGCGTGTCTAGTTGAGTATATGTGTACTTTGTCATAATTTGCAGTCGCCTCTATAAACTTCTTTTTGTTAATTTTTTTTTGTTTCGTTATCTAAGACATGCGCATGTATAATTATATCAACATATATGCATGAATCAATACGAACAATGACTCACATACATGCATGTATGGATATATATATATATATATGTATATATAT
>NW_026393245.1:0-306 GCF_001194135.2 Octopus bimaculoides | reverse complement strand
TATATATATATATATTTGGTCGGCCTGAGGATATAGTAGAAGATACTTGCTCAAGGTGCCACGCAGTGGGACTGAACCTGAAATTATGTGGTTGGGAAGCAAGCACCTTACCACACACCGCCACGCCTATGCACACCACCCACATACATACACACACATACACACATTCTTATGCATGCAAGTATGTTTTTATTGCTGATATTGAGCAGAAGTAACAAACTGTAACTTCTACAAAATATCAATATGCATACATACATGTGTGTGTGTGTGTGTGTGTGTGTGTGTGTGAATCTATCTATCTATCTA
>NW_026393243.1:0-223 GCF_001194135.2 Octopus bimaculoides | reverse complement strand
CGACCAAAGCCTTGTGAGTAGATTTGGTAGACGGAAACTGAGAGAAGCCCTTCGTATATATGTATATGTATGTGCGTGTGTTTGTATTTGTGTGTCTGTGTTTGTCTCCCGAACATCGCTTGACAACCGATACCGGTGTATTTACGTCCCCGTAACTTAGCGGTTCGTCAAAATGGACAGATATAATAAGTACTAGGCTTACAAAGAATAAGTCCTGGGGTCG
>NW_026393242.1:0-211 GCF_001194135.2 Octopus bimaculoides | reverse complement strand
ATACATACAGGGTGATTAAGGTATTTGAGGACATACCCTTGTTGGGTCATTGCGGCAATTTTTGTTAACTCTGTATAATCTTTGTTTCAGAAAATAATAATGGCTGATCCTCAGCTTACTCAAGAAATGAAGAGGTATGCTGTTATTGTGGTTATGAAAGATGAGCATAGCGATTTAGAAATATCTCGATTTTTAAAAGTTGCCAGATCTT
>NW_026393241.1:0-273 GCF_001194135.2 Octopus bimaculoides | reverse complement strand
GTGGATTTGGTAGACGGAAACTGAAAGAAGCCCGTCGTATATATGAATATCAATATATGTTTGTGTGTCTGTTTGTCCCCCCACCATCGCTTGACAATCGATACTGGTGTGTTTATGTCCCCGTAACTTAGCAGTTCGGCAAAAAGAGACCAATAGAATAAGTACTAAGCTTACAAAGAATAAGTCCTGGGGTTGATTTTCTCTACTAAAGCCGGTGCTCCAGCATGGCCGCAGTCAAATGAATGAAACAAGTAAAGAGTAAAAGAGTATATA
>NW_026393240.1:0-726 GCF_001194135.2 Octopus bimaculoides | reverse complement strand
ATGGTAAAGAAACAGCTCCCTAGTAAATTTTGATGAAAAATATTCTCATTGGGTTATTTGACTAAATATTTCTTTATGAATACTCTAATTCAGAACCAAATAAGTTTTTGTCTTTTATCTTTTACTTGTTGCAGTCACTGGACCACAGCCATGATGGGCACCATTCTAAAGAGTTTAGTTGAACAAATTGACCCTAGTACTTACTCTTTTGTTTGAAGTTTGGTACATATTCTATAGGTCTCTTGTGCTGGTCCACTAAGTAACCAGTTGTCAAGTGGTAGTGGAAAAGTATGACAGATACAGAACCAAAGACGCACACAAGTTTCTTCCAGTTTCCTATCAAATTCACTCACAAGTCATTTGTTGGCCAGAGTCTATAGCAGAAGACACTTGGCCAGGGTGCTGCACAGTGGAGTTGAACCCAAAACCACATAGTTGCACAGCAAGCATCTTCACTACACCATCATACCATTATGAATTGGCAAACATATATCTTACAAATTCTGTACGTCTTCTGTTTCCATGTGTAATTCTTTGTAATATTCTTTATACTTGCTTTTATTTTTCATTCCCTTCTTTAAAAAAAATAACAATATACACTTTAAAGCAATCACACAACAAAAACTGGTTTAGACAAATACTATTTGACATCCACCACAACCACCACCACCCACCCTGTTCCCATTATTTCAACCAAGCGAATTCTCTACAATCAATATAAAACAA
>NW_026393239.1:0-245 GCF_001194135.2 Octopus bimaculoides | reverse complement strand
TAGATAGATAGATAGATAGATATATCAGTTTGTATACGCTTAGAATTATATATACGAGTATAACCATATATACATACATGTAAATATATGCAATAACACCAACTCCCCCAATAACAAAATTGCCTATTATATTCACCCATTATCTCCACTTTCTTAAGATATTTCACACAATGAAAGCTTAGAAGCGGTATGTTTGTACACAGACGTTTCTACACTGTTCACAGGAGCCAGCGAAGGATTTTGCA
>NW_026393238.1:0-524 GCF_001194135.2 Octopus bimaculoides | reverse complement strand
TACATATATACTGTATGTATGTGTACCTGTGAATGTTTTTATGTATGTATCTGTGTAAAGGCATGTCTATGTCTATGTGTGTATGTATATATAGTGTGTATATATGTATGTGTGTGTGTATATATAGTGTGTACATGTACATATATTTATATATATATAGTGTGTATATATGTATGTGTGTGTATATATAGTGTGTATATGTACATGTATATATATACACATATATGCATGTGTACCAATAGATAAATAGATAGATAGATATGTTTGTGTGTGTATGTGTGTGCGGAAGTATATAGTTTGTGTATATTTGCGTCATATAGTGTATGTGTGTGTGTGTGTGTGTAGCTTATGTGTATCTAAGGATGTAGTTATTATTGCGTGTATATACTTACCTATATGAACATATATGTATGTATATATGTACCAACGTATAAGTTTCTAGGTATGTATGGATATATATACTTGTAAATAAACATATATATGCGGATGTGTGTGTGTATATATATATATATATATATATATAT
>NW_026393237.1:0-316 GCF_001194135.2 Octopus bimaculoides | reverse complement strand
ATGGTGTATTTTATGTGCCACCTGCACAAGAGCCAGTCCAGGGGCACTGGAGACTGCCATTAATGACATCTCCAACATCTCTCTCTCCTCTCAGTTCAGTTTCTGTAAAGCCAGCTCCATTGGTGACCTGCTTTCTCCATTACCCAATAGTTTTCCATCTACCAAATCCACCCGGGTCTACACTAGAAGACCCTTGCCCAAGTTACCATGCAATAGGGTAACCCTAACTCGAATCCATGGGGTTGGGAAGCAAACTTCTTAACGATTCAACCTCTTTTACTCTTTTACTTGTTTCAGTCATTTGACTGCGGCCATG
>NW_026393236.1:0-325 GCF_001194135.2 Octopus bimaculoides | reverse complement strand
TAACAACAAACAAGATGAGGACGAATATCCGTCAAATGTAAATAATGTAGTTATCATTGTTGATATTTAATGTCCATATTTCATGCTGGTATGCGTAGGACATTCTGACAGGAGCTGCACCAGGCTCCACTGTCTCTTTTCACATGGCTTCTATGGTTGGATGCCCCTCTTAATGCCAACCACTTTACAGAGCGTACCAAATGCTTTTTCACAAGGCACCAGCAGCCAGCCAGCCACGTCTGCTAAGTTCACCGTCATCGATTCAGCGCAGGGAAAGTTTACCATCATCCATTGACTGCAGGGAAAATTCACTAGAGAGAAATTT
>NW_026393235.1:0-472 GCF_001194135.2 Octopus bimaculoides | reverse complement strand
TATGTGCTTATGTTTGTATGTGTGTCTGTGTGCGTGTGTGTGTGCGTGCGTCCGTATGCGCGTGATTTGAGGTGGGGTTTTGGTTGCTATGTCTTGCACGTCGATCGGCCATCACTCATTGACGTTTCTAGCGTTGAATTGTGCTGATAATTTCTGTTAAGTTAACAGAAACGTGTAACGACTTGACGATAGTGAATGTAAAACGATATCACGAGATAAGGTTGAAGACGCTGATTAGGCAAACAAGCTTGCTTCGGAATTTGTCAAGGATCGTAGGAAATGCGATACGGAGGTACTTGCTCCATATATTATTATACAAATAAAATTAATTCAGTCCGCTGTGTGAAGTGACCCGAGCAAGTTAGAACATTAATATTTAGTGGCTCTTAAAGAAACAGTTAATCTCTGCTACAACGAGGAGGGATATATGTATGTATATATATATATGTATGTATGTATGTATATATATATA
>NW_026393234.1:0-448 GCF_001194135.2 Octopus bimaculoides | reverse complement strand
GGAACCCTCGACGTCGTAAGCGATGGAGTGCCAACAACAATGTATGTATGTATGTATGTACGTATGTATGTATGTAAATATGTATGTATGTAGATGACAGGATGTTCACTGCTGGAACGATTTTAATTATAGGTATACTTAATCATAGATGACCTAGAGCGAAACAAGAACAACATCAACAGTAACAACAACAATGTAGAATTTCATTCCAGGGTCAGTGCTAACAGTGGGTTTTATAGCAACTTCCTGTAATGAAATTATATGATTAATGACTGATGAAAAATACACAACAAATACTACAAAAACCTAATGTACACATTCGGTTTCGAGTTAGTCTAGTAGTCACATTTAATTGTCACGATAAGACAAATGAGTAATGAGTGAACATGAAAATATACTCATTTACGCTATTCCGGGCTGTCTTCAGGGTCAGAAGAAATAATATATA
>NW_026393233.1:0-631 GCF_001194135.2 Octopus bimaculoides | reverse complement strand
GTATATATATAGCATGCACAAATTCTGTGTGGTGTGGTATTTAAGTCTATGTATGCGTGGGTGCGTATTTACTGCGATTGTTTTTGTGCGTTCAATACAAGTTGCTATGGCAACCCATGTTTAAATGCATTTTGTATAATTCCTGTGCATTCGCATCGTGTCGAAAATAAGGAGACATGCTAACGTATTATGGTGGGTGCATTTAGAAAAAGCTAATGTTGTGCAACAGCTGCACTGTATTAGTGCAGCATGTCATGGCAACAGGGAGATTGTGTGTCTATGTGCATGTGCGTGTGTGTGCGTGTGTGTGTGTGTGTGTGTGTAAGGGGTAAAAAGGGAGCAGAGATGAAGAGATATGTAAAAGGAGATATGGAGAGTAAGATAGGGAGCGAGAGAAGGGAGAAGAGGAGGGGATGGATGAAATGGAGAGGAAGAGAGAGAAGTCGGAGGGAGAGGGTAAGAGAAGCAAGGGAGGCGGAGAGAGATAGGGAGAAAGAAAGGGGAAAGTTGAGGAATGTGTGCGTGCTGCGTGCGTGTGTGTGTGCGTGTGTGTGTGTGTAAGGATTAAAAGAGCAGATATGAAGAGGTGGGTGAAAGAAGATTTGGGGAGTAAGCTATGGGGAGGGGAGAG
>NW_026393232.1:0-206 GCF_001194135.2 Octopus bimaculoides | reverse complement strand
ATTAAATGAAGTATTGAATATCTTATTGAATATATGAAATATTGAGTATTCAATACAGAGAATTGAATATATAAAGGCTAATACGTATTTTCATGCCTATTGGCATTCATCAGGCCTCGTCTGACAGACTGTAACTTTGCAAGAATATAAATAAAGCATAAAAAACAAACAGAGTTGGAACTCTTTTAAATAAAATAATATATTCC
>NW_026393231.1:0-416 GCF_001194135.2 Octopus bimaculoides | reverse complement strand
GAGAGAGAGAAAGTGATATATATATATATTTAGACACACGCATATACATACATACATATATACATACATATTTTGTTGATCTTTTCCTCCTTCCGCAAAGGTGAATTTTATTTCTCCACTTACCACCAATTATCTATACATCTGATTATCTACTACTATGCTCTTTTCCTCTTCATCTTTCCATGTTTTGCAACTTCTTATGTTTTTAGAGAATTTTCACTATCTTGTTTCCTTTCATTTTATCTTTCGTATATGCATATATGCGTAGACACAGCTGCAGACTCACGCATACACCACGGTGTCTTACATACACATACATACAAGTACAATATATGCATACATATATGTATGCATGCATATATACATACATATAACCATATATGTATACACACTGGCTTATATACATATATATATAT
>NW_026393230.1:580-962 GCF_001194135.2 Octopus bimaculoides | reverse complement strand
ATGTGACACTGGATTTTCATCGATGAGTTCATAAACCTTGGTTCTTTTCCTATATATATTTATCTATATTTTATACTGTGAAACTTAATTTAATTTTAATTTTTAATAAATTGATTTTAATTGAGTTTTTACCTGTAATTTTGGATTTTATCCCTAATATTATTTTATATATATATATATATACATAGGTATTATATACACATTATAAATATATATATATATGTATATATATTTTATAGATATATATATGTATATGTACATATATATATATATATATATATATATATACATAGGTATTATATACATATATTTTATATATATATATGCATACATATATTATATATACTTACATATTACATACACTTTATAAATATATACATAC
>NW_026393230.1:0-570 GCF_001194135.2 Octopus bimaculoides | reverse complement strand
TATATATATATATATATATATATATATATATATATATATATGTATATATATTATATATACATAGGTATTATATTCATATTATAAATGTATATACATACATTCATATATTTTATATATATATAAATGTGTGTTTGTGTGTGTGTGTGTGTATTATATATACATATGTATTATATACATATAAATATATATACATGAATATTTGATATATATATATTATACAGACACAGGTACTATATACATACATATTTTATGTAGATATGTGTGTGTGTATATATATATATATATATATATATTATATATACATAGGTATCATATACATATTAAATATATATATATATACATGCTTATGTTATATATGTGTATATATATATATATATTATATACACATAGATATTATATACATATTATACATATTTTATATATATATATATATATATATATATGTAACATATGTATATATATATGTATATATATATATATATATATAAATAAAACATATACATATATATATATATATGTTATATAACACATATGTATATATGTTATATAGCACACATATATATATATATA
>NW_026393229.1:0-246 GCF_001194135.2 Octopus bimaculoides | reverse complement strand
GAATATGTTTTGCTGATGTTATTAGCAAGCAAGCACTGTGTGTGTGTGTGTATATTTATGCATATATATATATATGTATATACACACATATGTATCTATATGTATATATGTATCTATATGTATACATATATATGAATATATATATATATGTATACATATATATGTATGTACATATATATACATCTCTCTATATATATACATATATATATACGTATACATATATATGTATACGTATATATATATGTA
>NW_026393228.1:0-218 GCF_001194135.2 Octopus bimaculoides | reverse complement strand
AATGGAGCAGGTTAAGTGTGCGCTACATATGTTTCTTAACTAGCTGAATCTCACGCTGGAATAGTTATGCAATGAACTCTTAACAACTCTGAACAATTGCATCATCAGTTTCAGCTAGTTAAGAAACATATGTAGCGTACATTTTACCTGTTCCACTCCCTCAGTTTGGATAAATACATACATACACACATACATACATACATACATACATACATACA
>NW_026393227.1:0-220 GCF_001194135.2 Octopus bimaculoides | reverse complement strand
GTGTGTGTGTGTGTGTGTCTATCTACCTGCTTACCTATCTATCTATGTCTCTATTTACCTTTCTTTTTCGTACTTTGTACCTACCTATCTTTCGTTATTTACATCCATTTCTCTTCCTATCGTTGTATCCCTCGACTTGTCATTCCATACATATTATTTGCCCATCTACTTATCATTCATTCATTCTATCTATCTATCTATCTATCTATCTATCTATCTA
>NW_026393226.1:0-830 GCF_001194135.2 Octopus bimaculoides | reverse complement strand
TTGTTTTTTATTGAAATACATTAAAGCCCATTTGCTCCCCTCCCCCCCCAAAAAAACAAACCAAAAAAACAACAACAAAAAACCGACCGTATAGTTAAAATTGGAATATTTGCTGACATGATGTGAAATAACAACAACACTATTTTATACACACTTCACAGCAGAGTTGCACTACAAGTTCTATAAACAGAAACACGTTGAAAACATTCTGCAATTGAAAGAAAACGACATCACTACATTTTATTACAAGGTCATTTATTATGAAACACAACTACCGCCATGGGGCGCTCCATACAAACGATCTCTGCGAGACAGCATGTCTTCAGTTGTATTCAACATGGTAAATCTGAAACAATTGACCAGGGGGTCGAACCTGACCACTGCAAGTAAATCCTGAATGTGGTTTGGCAACTTGTTAATTGACTGGAGTTTCGAAGTAATTCTCCTCCCCCCCCTCTCTCTCTCTCTCGATGTACATATGCATATGTGTGTGTATGTGTTTGTGTGTATTGGCTTAGTGGTTAGTGGGTGTTCAGCTCAGGGTCGTAGGGTCGTGAGTTCGATTCCCGGCGGCGGCACGTTGTGTCCTTGAGCATGACACTTTATTCTACGCTGGCAAAAAAAAAAAAAAAATGAGAAGTACCTGTATTGCAAAGGGCCAACATTGTCAGATTCAGTGTGATGCGAATCTCCCCGAGAGCCATGTTAAGTGTGTGCGTGTTTGTGGAGTACTCAGCACGTTAATTTCACGAGCACATTGTACCGTTGACGGGACGAACTGGAACCCTTGTCACAACCGATAGGGTATCAGGGAATCTATCTATCTATCT
>NW_026393225.1:0-212 GCF_001194135.2 Octopus bimaculoides | reverse complement strand
TCATTTATTTTATACATGTATTAGCTTTTTCGTTCGTCTATCGAACTTGTCAAATATAATTCTGTGAAATTATAGAGATCTTGCTTATTTATATAAAACAGGTGTTTTTTTCGGGTTTTGTTTATAACAGAACATTGTTTTGTTTTGTTTTGTACTTCTTTTGGTTTTTGGGGTGAGGCTTTGGAGACAATGGAAGATGTATAAGCAGATAG
>NW_026393224.1:0-385 GCF_001194135.2 Octopus bimaculoides | reverse complement strand
GTAGTAGTAGTAGTAGTAGTAGTAGTAGTAGTAGTATTGTTGCTGTTGTTGTTGTAGCTGCTCTTTTCCCTCTCTTTCACCTGTAATGCGGAAGGATTAACCCCCACCCACCAATGCAACTGAGACACGTGCTCAGCAGCACACGTGCGCACGGACGTATTTGTACTAATGATAAAAGGAGACAGCGGTCACTCAGTCGCTTGTATGAGCCTTAACACTGTCAAGTATTAATATATTGAGTGGTAACAACCGGCTATTGGCTCTGTTGTGGCTAAGTGGAAACGTGTGTAAGTGTTTACAGGCGTGTGAGTGGCTGTGTGGTAAGTAGCTTGCTAACCAGCCACATGGTTCCGAGTTCAGTCCCACTGCGTGGCACCTTGGGCAA
>NW_026393223.1:0-442 GCF_001194135.2 Octopus bimaculoides | reverse complement strand
CTGGGATCCCCCCAACATCACTTGTGTGTTTACGTCCCCGTAACTAAGCGGTCCCGCACAAGAGACCGATAGAATAAGTACTTGGCTTACAAAGAATAAGTCCGGCGCTCAATTTGCTCGACTAAAGGCGGTGCTCCGACCAACATTTATATTGGCGATTATTAGAGAGGCGAGCTGGCAGAATCATTAACACGTCGGACAAAATACGTAGTGTCATTTTATCAAGCTCTTTACGTTTGAAATTCAAATCCTACTATTATAATATTTGCCTTTCATCCTTTCGGCGCTAATCAATTCTGAGGTCGATGTAATCGACTTATCATATCCCCTTAAATTTGCTGGTTTTGTGCCAAAAGTTAAAACCTTTGTTAAATAAAGAGAGGCGCAGGCGTGGCTGTGTGGAAAGAAGCTTGCTTACCAACCACATGGTTCTGGGTTCAGT
>NW_026393222.1:0-395 GCF_001194135.2 Octopus bimaculoides | reverse complement strand
TATATATATATATGTATGCAAGTATATATACATACATACATACATACATACATACATATATATGTGTATGTATGTATATTTATATGCATGTGTGCACGCATTTACGCACACGCACGAGCAAACACACACACACGTGCATACAAGAATTTTTACAACCATAGCCACACAGAACATAATTTGTCATGTCTACGCGCATTTGTGCTAGCATTGCAGTTACTGACAAGAATCGATGATAGAGAAACCGACACAAACACACAAACACAAGAGCAGGCACATACGGTGACACATGCGCACACCACTTTATTACAGCTGTAGAGAGAGCCTTACTGAAACAGGTCTTCTGGACGCAGATTTGTCAACAGATATTTTCCCTCCAATCTGCAGAAGAAACCCAT
>NW_026393221.1:0-423 GCF_001194135.2 Octopus bimaculoides | reverse complement strand
TGTGTGTGTGTGTGTGAGAAAGAGATAGTGAGAGAGAGAAAGAATGAGAAAGAAAGAAAGAAAAGTGAGGAAGAAAAGACGAGAGACAGAGAATGCATTCGAAAAAAAAATACAGAGGTAGAGAGTTAGAAATATGAACGAAAATGACAAGGAGGAGATTTTAACATGCTAATTGGATCAAAGCAAAGAATGTGGGGATCAAGACCTAACATTTCTAGCAAACAATCACTTCAAGAGAGATTCTAACTTGAAAATATCTTGAAGGCTAAGAATTTTAAAATATTTTTATACTGTTCTGCTCTATTCCAACATCGTTTCTCTGCGTTGCTATCGGTTTCTTTCCCTTTGTTTTTTTTTTTTTCATCATCTGCTTTATTTGTATATCTCCTCAGTATGATTGTGTGTGTGTGTTTATATATACAT
>NW_026393220.1:212-439 GCF_001194135.2 Octopus bimaculoides | reverse complement strand
GTAATGATTTACCATAAATATCACAGTGATATGGCTTCCCTACTGTATGAATACGATTGTGTTTTGTTAAGGCTGTATTATTAGAGAAAGATTTATCACAACTATCACAGTGAAATGGTTTCCCTCTTGTATGAATTTGTTTGTATTTGGATATCTCACTATCTTCCATTATTTTCCCCCTCTTATATATTTTTCTTGCTTTTCTTCTTATATTTTATTCTTTACAA
>NW_026393220.1:0-138 GCF_001194135.2 Octopus bimaculoides | reverse complement strand
GCACACACTCTGGGATGTTCACAAATTTGGCTAATAATATTATTTCAGAGTAAATGTTTCACAGGAATTCTTCCACAGATTCATAGTAACAATCTAATACATATGTATCATATAATATCTTTCTTTAGTCTTTAAAAC
>NW_026393219.1:120-231 GCF_001194135.2 Octopus bimaculoides | reverse complement strand
TTTCGTTCATTCGTTCGTACGTACGCACGTTCGTTCGTACGTACGTACGTGCGTACGTTCATTAATTTTTTCGTTCGTTAGATTGTTCGTTCGTTCGTTCGTTCGTACATA
>NW_026393219.1:0-105 GCF_001194135.2 Octopus bimaculoides | reverse complement strand
TTGTTCGTTCGTTTTTTTTTTTCGTACCTACGTTCTTTCGTTCGTTCAATCGTTTGTTCGTTCTTTCGTTCGTTCGTTCTTTCGTTCGTACGTACGTTCGTCCGT
>NW_026393218.1:0-297 GCF_001194135.2 Octopus bimaculoides | reverse complement strand
ATCTATCTATCTATCTATCTATCTATCTACCTAACTATCTATCTATCTTTCTATCTATCTATCTATATAGCAATGTTTATATACCAACATAACGTGGCAGTCATATAAAGGGCGATGTTACTGTTGTTTTAGCCCCAGGAAAACATCTTTTCCAGCTGGCTATCGGCACACAGTTTGTGGAGAATATACTGCCAGCATTGCCCAAACGACCTGAACATTAGATTCAAGGTTCATCCAAGGCTGGGACCGCCATACGTCCCCTGCCCAATTCAGGATCACAACATATAGGTACACTGC
>NW_026393217.1:0-491 GCF_001194135.2 Octopus bimaculoides | reverse complement strand
CAACGTTTCGGCTGATATACCCTCCAGCATTCATCAGGTGTCTTGGGGAAGTTTCGAACCTGGGTTTTCATTCCTAAGGTATGTTTCGATGTTGTTGTTGTTGTTCTTCTTCTTCTTCTTCTTCTTCTTCTTCTTCTTCTTCTTCTTCTTCTTCTTCTTATTATTATTATTATTATTATTATTATTATTATTATTATTATTATTATTATTATTATTATTATTATTATTATTATCATTATTATTATTATCATTATTATGGCGTAGTGTTTAAGAGCGCAGCTTCTAACCCCAAGATTCCGAGTTCTATTTCAGGCAGTGACTGGAATAATAATAATAATAATAATAATAATAATAATAACTTCGAAAAATACCTTAGGAATGAGAACCTAGGTTCGAAATTTCCCCAAGACACCTGAAGAAGATTGGAGGGTATATCAGCCAAGACGTTGTATTAACAACAAACAAGATGAGGACAAATATCCGTCAAATGT
>NW_026393216.1:1940-10620 GCF_001194135.2 Octopus bimaculoides | reverse complement strand
AAAGAGACTGACAGAATAAGTACTAGGCTTACAAAGAATAAGTCCTGGGGCCAATTTGTCTGACTAAAGGCAGTGCTCCAGCATGGCCGCAGTCAAATGACTGAAACAAGTAAAAGAATAAAAGAATCGTAAATTCATATTTTCATTCAAATACGTAGGACACTCTCTCTGAGAGAGAGACAAACAGACAGACTGATTGACTATTTGTACATAATATTATTTAACAAATAGGAGCTTCTGAATGATCACATACTATAGATCAGAATGCAACAAAAATTGAAAGATTGTCCATGATGCACCGCAATATTTATATAAGACCAGACTTTGATAAATAGGGGAATATACAAAGGAATTCTAGGAGATACACCTTTGTATATCCCTATGTTTAACAAAGAGAAGGGCAGTAAACAAAATTTTAATTCAATATCTTAAATTTCCCAATCAGATCAACAAATATATACAATATAGACAAATTAAAGCACACATGCATACTGAATTCAGGGTAACTGTAATTAAATGTCCAGCTTAAAAAATACAACCAGTATTTACAATGGAATTACTCACAACTTGTAAGTCAACAGATGACTATCTTATTCACTTTAATAAGATACTTTTGCCTTAGATACTATTTTGAACAATGTTATTAATTTAGTAAAAACTAGTTTAAATTAGCATAATTAAAACTGAAAAATTACCATAGAAATTTTTTTTTTAAATAAAGTTGAGATGTAAAATTTTGTTTGGTGTGATTAAACAGGATTGTGTTAATTTTCATTCATTGTTAAAAGAAATAATTAGATCTTAGTATTTATTATATGTTATATCATATACAGTTAAACTGTTATTTTGAAAGCAAAATATAATTAGATGGTATAAAGAAGACATTAGTAAGAGAAAACAATATAGCATATTTGAAAAAGCATTGAGATTTTGTAAATTATAATAATATTGAAAGCAACACTTTAATCAAAATAAACATTTGTAAACTATCACATGTCAAAATTTTCGAACAATTTTTTTTTTTTACTTTACTTACATTGTCTCATTACTCATTTAATAAGACTCAATTTTTGTTAATATATCTCCAAAGAAACATTCCAAAACATATTAGCATATTATTTTTGTACAAAACACGAATAAATACATAAACTATTTTATTAATTAATTAATAAAAGAGAATGCAAATGCTAAAAATCATTATCGTACACATTTTCCCTATAAAAGCCAAAACAAGTTCTTGCACCCACCTAGAAGGAAAAGGGTAATATCACACATCACCAAACTTCATCCTGATAGGATTACTAGAATTAAGTTACTGACTCCCAGAGCAAGAAAGAAAAGGCTGAATTTTAAATAAGACATGAACTACTGGACAACCAGTTCTAAAGTTGCTGTTCAACATGTATCAGTTTTGGTGCTTTATTAACTTGGCACCACTGATTTCACAACTTAGAACCAATCTTCAAGTGAATTAAAAGTCAGCATCCAGTGCTCCTTCACCACTCGTCTGGCTGTAAAACAGGTCAGAAAAGCAGACTGAACAATAGTAAACAGTGAAGTGGTTTACAGTTTCAGAAGGTCTGCAATGATCAATATATGTCTCAAAAATATAATCTTATGCATATTTCTTGACTCATTACTTTTAAATACAGAGATGAGATGCATTCCACCTCACAAAGACCTTTTATTCTCTTCTCTTAACCATTAATTTTCAAATCTATTTGTGTCACTGAAAATATTTATTTTCATGTAAACAATGTGGTCACCTGTTTGGTTAAAGCTACATTGAAAAGTGGTGAAGAGGTCAATAAAGAAGTGTCTCCAATGTAAGGCCAAAAGAGGTGACACACAGGTCATATTTACCAAAAGCATCCAGACTGGACACTTTTGAATGTGACAGAGCTTTACAAGAATTTGCTCAAAGCAATCAAAAATGCTCAATTAAAGATAGAAATAACTGAACTTTGCTGCAAATATCAACTGGATATTCAAGAGGCCCAAAATGAAATTAAATTTTTCAGGAGTTGGTTGAGGATAGCAACATTTTACTCTCTCAGGAAAATTCTGTGAATAAAGCCAAGAAGCAACTGGAAAGGGATGATATATAAATGTGATATATGTACATATATATATATATATATATATATATATATATAGAGTGTTTGAAGTGATGTACAGATATTGTATATTGAGAAAAAGGAGGTAGTCAGAATGTTGGATAATTGTTTATTAGCACTTTCGTCCATTCAATAGGACTCTTCAGAAATGTACATCTATACATGTGTTCATGTCAACGAATGTGTGCCCATCTTTCTTCCTTTTAACTTTCAATTCTTATCCTTTGAAAGGTTTTATTTTCTATCTTTTATTATTCTAATTTATGTTATATGTAGCCAGACCCATCTGCAGGTTATCACCCCAGAATTATTCTCCTCTCTGTCAGAGTACCCACACACTATGAGAGAGTACAATATGCCTAGAGGAACTCAGTATATGTAATACGATATCTTTTATACTAACCACCTGGGAAGACACAGACTGGACTGATTGATGCAACACAACTAGATGCACAATATCCTACCCATAAGAAACAGCTGAATTATGGGTTGAAACAACAGTTGCGTTGAATAAAGATTTGTATCAAATCAATTTTCTGTTTCCCTCATCAATTATAAACCAAATAAACACTGCTGAATTCCTGATATAGATCCAGTAAAAATTATACTGTAACTGTGGATGACATCAGGTAGCCCAAACAGTGAATGTACTTCAATCAGCATACTAATAGACATATACCCAAAGTCCAAATAATTATTATATGTGTGTGTGTATACACACACACACACACACACACGTCTACTATAGGTATATATGTTCTGTAAAGAGCCTGATTACATGTAGATTTTTTGCTTAAACCTTACTCTCTGTCTTAATTACTGCAACAATTAACTGAAAATCATTGTGTCCAAATTCCAGGAGACTAGTATAAAACTATGATACAGAAGTAATCAAATGGTCTAAGTACAAACACACACACTTATATATAATGTATATATTCTTTAACCATAACAAGATTTATGCTAATCATACAAATAATATTTCAGTGCATTTTCCAATGTTATGGCATGATAACACAATATTTTCACTATTTCATTACCTTTATACAGTTGTGAGTTACAGGTATGACAGTGCAATTTAGAAGTTTGCTTCCCAACCGTATGGGTTTGGATCAGATCAGTCTCACAGCATGCACATAAGGCAATTATCTCAAACTATACAATCAGATCATCCAAAGTCTTGGCTGGATTTGTAGACAGATACTAGGAGTGAGTGAGTGAGTGTGTGTGTGTGTGTGTGTGTGTGTGTGTGTGTGTGTGCGCACATTTGTGTGTGTGTGTGTGTGCACATTTGTGTGTGAATGTATATATGTATATGTATGTTTGTGAGAGTGATTTCATATAATACCATTGTCTAAATGTGTCTTGCTCACTGGTTAATAAACAATGGCCTCACTAACAGTCTCATTTGTTTGCAGTCCACAGTGAAAGTATGCTTGAGTTATTTGTTGTTCAATAAACCAGGAGATTATTACCTCACTCGTAAACAGGAATAGTATCTGGCCATGAAAAACTCTGTTCTAATATAAACATCATCTGACACATGCAAGCATGTATAGGTAGATGATGGTTATGATGACATGCATGCATACATACATACATACATACTTACACGCACACACACACACACACACACAAACACACACACACACACATACATACATACATACATACATACATAGAGACACACACATGTATCAGAAGTGAGAAACAGAAACATGTAAAACAACAGTCAAGTAAGTTAAAGTCATTCAAACTTCAGACAACATAACGTGCATCAAAAATGTATAAAAATTTAGTTAAAATATTAGTTACTTCAGTTGACAACATTAATTTACTAGAAATAAAATTACATTTAAACAAAATTACATGTACATGTTCTTTCAGTTGAAAAGAAAGCAAAATGTAATTTAAACAACTGAAAGACTTCAGAAAGAAGAGCATTCAATGAGTGCTGACAGAAGAACAAAAATAAAAAACATGATGGGAAATTTTTTAAGTCACAGATGAGGAAGCAGAGATTCAATAACAGCAACCAAGAACAAATGATAATTGCTTTTAAAAACCCAACATATGAAAATTTTTTTTTTTTAAATTGACATTTTAAGTAACATGGTTATTTAATTGAATATTAAAGTGAACAACATAGAGAAAATAACAGTATCACTTTAGTGCAAATGTATTAAAAATTGAATCACCTCTTCGAAAAAATTCTGTGTTTTGCGTAGTATATGTCTAAGTTCTGTCAATTCCAGAAAATTCCGCTTCAAAGCCTCAGCATTGGCATTAATTTCTTTCATTTCATTTTCAAGCTTCTCAAAAGTTGCCTGGATGAGGAGACAAAGAAAGCAAAGAAAAAAAACTAAGTGAATATAAAAATATAAATAATAGATGCCGATGTAGCTATAATATGTACATGTATGGCTGCATGGTTAAGACATTTGCTTTCCAACCACATAGTTTCAGGTTCAGTCTCACTGTATGGCACCTTCATCAAATGCCTTCTACTACAGGTCAGGGCCAACCAAAGCTTTGGGAATGGATTTGATAAAAGGAAACTGAAAGAAGCCTGTCATTGATATAATATACTATCAATTGGTTTACAAATTGCTTACTAATGACAGGGGAGGGTCCATCATCATAGCATAAAAAGGAAGAGTTGGAAATTATTCCAAATACTAAAATTTATTCTTTATAAAAATATTTTTGAAAAATTATCATCAGAGAAAATAGAATTAAAAAAAAAAATTATACCATAACATGAACATTTTATTTTACAATGACAAAACTATACTGGATTGAATTTTAAATGAATGAATAATGCATACTTAATTATATCATATCCATTCAAATTATACATAACAAAAGAGTCAGAGCTTACACAGTTGATAGGGTATTGGCCTTGCAACAAAAACCAATATGCATTGACTGATTTTTGTATAACTTCTCCATTAAAAAAAAAAACCATTTAATTCCTAATGATGTAGTCAAGTTAGGAGAAAACTATGAAAAAGTGCAGTTCACTAAGTAAAACAAGTAAGAATATAACTATGTAACAATTGTTTTATTAGCTTGCTATACACAAATCTAGTCAGCCCATGGTGTTCACATTCTACAAAAGATTCTATAACAATAACAAAAAAACAAATGGTAGTATACATCCCTGAGCAATAGGAAAGTAAAAGTCATGAAAATAATAGAGATGAAGCCTAACAGCCTGCCAGGATTTAGTACTATTCCCTTATATTCTGAGTTAGATTATTGTCAGGTTTGATCAGTTATCTTCTGATACAATAAAACGCTTACGCTCTAGGGAAAGAGTGGTAAAATAACAGACGAAGTGGCAGTGGGTGGCAGTCACAGATACTAAATCAACAAGACAACATTTAAAGGCTCTGCTCCAAAGAAGCTAGGGAAAAAAGAGTAATACAACAGAGTGGCTATGAGTGACAGTCAGAGGTAGCTCAAATGCAGGTAAACTGTAGTGAGCTCTGAAGTCAACTATAGGCAGCAGTATGAAGTGCTCAGGTAGAGAACCAAAGACACAAGATATAAATAATATTTAAGAAGAGAAATCAAGTAGGTTCAACAATTTATATAAACATATATTCAGCCATAAACTGATGTATATCAGTTATTAAAATATTAAAACATATTAAAACATACCTCATTTTATTACCTCATATTTATACCTCAATTTGATTTTCTACTCATATATGTATATTATATTTTTATATATTATGTATTCATAAATTTTTAATATATTTTAATATTTTAATGACTGATACATTAATACATTTTAATAACTAATATACATTGGTTTATGGCTGAATATATGTTTATATAAATTGCTGAATCTATTTGAACTCTCCTCTTAAATATTATTATTTACACACACACACACACACACACACACATATATATATAGAGAGAGAGAGGGGGAAAGATGTCAATAAAATAAGTGTATATATATGTGTGTGTATGTATGTATGTATATATATATATATGTAGTATATATAGATATGCAGGGCAGTATATATACTATGTAGTATATATATGTACACATATTTGCATATGTGTGTATATATTTTAGGGGAATTTATGGAAAGGTATTCCATAGAAACACAAGTATGTTAAAAAAATGGAAAAGAGAAGATGTTAAAATTTAAAAGAATTTTAATACATGCATATGATCATTTCGAACAGCGATATTAACATGTAAATAACATGGTAGAATAATTAAAATTAATTTGATTAAATTAAATTAATTACATATCACTGTTCTCCTCAGTGCAAGAAGTATACAACAGGAATTATTATTATTACAGAAACTTGATGAAGGAAATAGCAGATAACAAATTCAGATATACATATTTTTATCCTTGCGAAAAATTGAGAACATACTAAAGAATGTTGTTGAGTCTATGTATGTGCATATGTGTGTGTGTATGTGTATATATATATATATATATGTATGTATATATGTATGCTTATATGTATTTATATATGTTTATATATGTACATACATGTGTGTGTGTGTGTGTGTGTGTACACACACATAAATTATGTGGGTCATATTTTCAACCAAGACATTACATCTTGTTCTTCGAGTGCTTCAATTCTGTATATGTACATATATTTACAACATTGCTGACAATTATGAATAGTTTTCCCCATTGAGTTGATGTGCCATTTTCTATCATTAATAAAACTGTTGGAAGTTTTATAATTGTGACTTAATCAGCTATACCCACTCACTATAAATGTGTGACCTTATGCCCTTGGGCAGGTGCACATTGATGCCATCGAGAGGTAGGCCCTGAAACGGCGTGCATTCTCTCCTGATGACCTCATACACATGCTAGCTTCCGGTATGCAGAGTTCTCGACTGGTAGCACTTGCATGTGCAAGTTGTTTGCAAAACAACTCAGCTTATATGAAACAAAAGCAATATTCAAACTGACTCCTCTCAAAACAAGAAACTGCTTTTTATGGCATAAAGGGATGTAACAATATACCACATGAATTTTGTCCAAACTTTACTAATACAGTAAAAAAATATTTTAGACAACTTGATAAATTTATTATACAAGTAAATTTCAGACTGGTATGAGAGTCATTTGTGTTAATGAATATCTAGCATTTCATTTCATACAGGTTCTAAAAGTATCCTATTGCTAAACTGTTATTTAGTACCAAAAGTGGTATGTGTTGCTAAAACAGCTTTTTAGTAGTAGTACCCTCTGTCAGTCACTTACCATATCTTAAATGTTTTGCTTCTCTGGGCATTTAACACACTAAAGCTTCAAAATCTAACAACTGACTTGATAGAAGCCCACATGATTATCCACCACCTTTCCAGTGATAACTTTAGCCACAATTTTGAATCCAATATCTCTACCAATGGACAGGCATATAAAATCAAAAGACATAGCAGCACCAGACTTTATGAAACATTTTTGTTTTTGATCAGAATTGTCAAAGCATAGGATAAGCTACCTGTATTAGTTGCTAGCTGTCAGTAGACAATCCGTTTCCCAAAATGCACTAATACTACTCCTGACATTTCTATGTACCTTTTTTTCTTTGTGGCTCTTTTACTTTGTATTTTTTGTGTTTTACTCTATATGCTGTGCATGCACTTTTGGTTATCACTGCAGTCTTCCTTTACATTACTTATTGACCCTTCTTTTACCCATTTTCAATGAGATGTAGTGCACTTGAGCACAGTACACAATAAACTCATCATCATCATCATTAGCAGTAGTAGGAAGGCAGTGAGCTGGCAGAGTTGATAGCACACCAGACAAAATGCTCAACAACATTTCTTCTGGCTTCATGTTCTGAATTCAAATTCCAGTAAGGTGAACTTTGCTTTCATCCTTCTGAAGTTGATAAAATAAGTACTAGTTGAGCACTCAGGCTTATGTAATTGACTGACTCCTTCCCAAAAATTCAGGCATTATGCCTATAGTAGAAAGAATTATTATTATCATTATTATTATTATTATTATTACTTGATTGGCAAGCTAGCAGAATTTTTAGCACACCAGACAAAATGCTTAGCAGCATTTCTTCTGGTTTTTTATGTTCTAAGTTTGAATTCCACCAAGATTGACCGTCTTTCATTCTACAGGGTTCATAAATATCTGCTGGACACTAATGTGCTCCCTAAAATTGCTGGCCATGTACCAAAATTTGAACCATTATTATTATTATTATTATTATTATTAAGGCAGTGACCTAGAAAACTCATTACAGCATAAGACAAAATGCTTGACAGCATTTCTCCAGGATCATTACATTCTGAATTCAAATTCCACCGAGGTCAACTTTACCTTGCATCCTTTCAGGATCAATGAAATGGGTACCAATTGTGCTCTGGAGTCAATGTAATTGACTAGCCCCTTCCCTCAAATTTCAAGCTTTGTATAGAAAGAAAGGAAGGAGGGAGGGAAGGAAAGAAGAAACGAATGAACAAACGAATGAAAGCAAGAATGAAGGAATAAAGGAAGGAACAAAGGGAGGAAAGTGCTCTCTCTCTCTCTCTCTCTATATATATA
>NW_026393216.1:0-906 GCF_001194135.2 Octopus bimaculoides | reverse complement strand
TGTGTGTGTGTGTGTTGCATCTATAGAAATCCACACCTTACAAGATAGCAATCTGGGAGTTGCACCAATGGATTCCTCATGGTCGAAAATGCCCAGAATCGACCATTTGTTTTCTTTTTTGTTGCTTCCTAACACGTGAATTTTTGCATTAAAAATAATTTTAAACTATAACTTCTAATAATTTTCAAGTCGCAGCCATTTGCAAACATGAGTTAAGTCCCCTTCTAGCGACAGTGTAAACAGAGAGAGAGAGAGATAAAAGATTTTTTAAATTTTGTCTTTCTACTGAGTGATACACAATATAAACAATATTCTCCGTTTCTCCACAACTAATTTCCAAATTTGCTGAATCCGTTGCTCTACTCATACCAACATATAGCTGGTCGTGCGTGAACATGGGAGACAGCAGTAGTTACCAGAGCAAAAATCCTCAGTGTTGACTGTATACACGGTCCTTCGCAAATGATCAGCTATTATTTTGTAAACAATGTTACGAAACTTCATATTTTCGAATTATATATATATATATATATATATATATATATATATGCTTTCGGTGCAAATGGTTTTCTTACGAATAAATCCTGTGGTTGATTTCTTCAACCAGTCACATGACTGAAACAAGTAAAGCAATAAAAATCTATGCTATTTTAATCCCGAGCAAAGCCGGGTATCTCTGCTAATATATATAAGTGTGTGTATGTGTGTGTGTGTGTGTGTGTGTGTGTATAATTTATTACCTTGAGTTTCTCCTTTGTTATTATATTAGTTCTTTACACTCACGGAAAACAAATGAAGACTCATGTGTATAAATATACACACATATAGACGAACGCACATACATACACACACACATACGCACAGTGGTAGAGACACACACCTTACACAGCCCTATACACACACACA
>NW_026393215.1:0-405 GCF_001194135.2 Octopus bimaculoides | reverse complement strand
CTTGTTTTCTTTCATTTCTTTTTTATCTAGCCGATGATGATGTTTTTACACTTAAAAGAACTACCATACCATTTCACGATACATTTGGTCAACTTGAAGGAATCAGTTTAAAGGAATGTGATCATGCTTGCCTTCAAATTCCAGGATGTAAATCTTATGAGTATCATGAAAAAAAAGAATTCTGTAAACCATCTAACGAGACTCACCTGACTTATGACCTTAAACCCAACAAAGATGGATGGGACATACATATCATGAACCCAGGTCAGTGGAGTGTATTCATTAAATTTTATGTGTGTCTGCATGCATCTACATCAGGTTGTGTGCATCTACATATGCACATATGTATTATATGTATGTTTATAATACACACACACACACACACACACACACACACACACACAC
>NW_026393214.1:0-426 GCF_001194135.2 Octopus bimaculoides | reverse complement strand
ATACATACATACATATATACATATAAGGTGCGATGGGCAAATTATCACTATTTTATATTTTTGATTTCGCGCGTGCGCATTGTTTGTTTTTGATTTTGTCGACTACACAGTATGGTAGGGTCAGTTGGACACCGTATCTAAGGAAAAGAGCAGCATGACGCAATTCACTTGGCCAGCAATTTCGAACGACACGCTGTACTGCTTGGCACTCGTGCCAGAAGCTCCAACGTGAACCTTTCAGAGTGATTGGGTGTCAATCTGAGGACTGTGCAACCTGAAGACATGTACAGAGACCACATGCATTTCTATATATTTTTATGTAATTTTGGTAAATATAACTTAAAACGTCAATGTTATTTTCATTTTTGCGTAATTTAGACGACAATTTATTCTCTGCACTGTGTGTGTGTGTGTGTGTGTGTGTGT
>NW_026393213.1:0-301 GCF_001194135.2 Octopus bimaculoides | reverse complement strand
GTGTGTGTGTGTCTATATGTATGTGTATATGTATATGTATGTATGTATATGTGTGTGTGTATACAACCTTCAACAAAGTAACAATTGTATACAACTTGAACAGATACATATCAGTACATAAACATACATTCACATGTACACATACACACACACAGGTCTACACACTTATAAATACTCACGTACATACATAAGTACATACTTACATACATACATACATACATGCATATAGGCATGCATACGCACATACATGTACACATACATACATACATACACACACACACACACGCACACACACACACAC
>NW_026393212.1:0-252 GCF_001194135.2 Octopus bimaculoides | reverse complement strand
CGTCGTCACCATCACCATCACCATTGAGGTAGTAAACTGACAGAATCTTTATCATGCCAGACAAAATGTTTAGTATCATTTTGTTTGTATTTATGTTCTGAATTATTATTGAACTTTGCCTTTCTTCCTTCCTAATGTCAGCCAATTTACGGAGGGTACTGACTGGTATTTTTCATGCCACTGGCACCAGTGAGGTTGCCCTGTAGCTTGGAAGAGGGAAAAGAACAAGGAAAAAAGGAAAGAAAATAGCTC
>NW_026393211.1:0-259 GCF_001194135.2 Octopus bimaculoides | reverse complement strand
TCGATTTCTTCGAATAATGGCAGTGCTGTTGCATCGCCGCAGTCAAATACGGAAGACAGTATGTGCTGTAAGCTTTACTTAGCAAGACGGTCGTTTCTGCTTATATCTGCAGTACTCCCCAGTCGGTGGGGTGCGATAGGATACAATCGATTGCCCCGCATAAAGCAGAAGAAACCTCATCATGGTACATTCTGTGTAATGGAGGAGTAGTATCATACGTACTTCCAGGTTAGCGTTTGGGCTTCTGTTTTGTGTAAAT
>NW_026393210.1:414-654 GCF_001194135.2 Octopus bimaculoides | reverse complement strand
TATTATTGTTATTATTATTGTTATTATTATTATTGTTATTATTATTATTAACGTTATTATTGTTATTGTTATTTTTCTTGTTCTTGTTATTATTTTTCTTGTTGTTAGTATTATTCTTATCATCGTCATCGTTATTATTAGCTTTCCGATTTTACTTTACAGTGAAGAAAATTAGAATATTAATAATACCAATATTAATAATAATGAAAATAATAATAATAATAACAATAACAACAATAA
>NW_026393209.1:0-571 GCF_001194135.2 Octopus bimaculoides | reverse complement strand
ATATATATATATATATATATATTTATATGTATGTATGCATGCATGTAGGCATGTTTGCCTGAATGATGTTTATATTATCGTATTGCATCATATTATATTGAAGCACATCTATAGATTCATTTATTATATGCGTATACTTATGGACGTAATAATTAATATATATATGTATGTATGCATGTATGTATGTATGTATGTATGTACATGTACACCTAATGTATTTATTAATATTCCGCTTTGGCGTTGCGAGACTAATAAGGTGGTGTAGAACTCAATATGTTTCAGAACAAAGTGTTAGGTGAATATAGTCGGGTAAGTAGGAAAATACTCTTAGACACACTTTTTCTTGTACATCAGCGATGACATTCTCACTGTTAATGCTTTACTTGTACATTGCAAAAATGTAAATCTTTTTTCCAAAATTAATTCTTGAGGATTCTAGAAAGTGAGTGGATGTTATTCAGTCACGTAGCTAAGACGTCCACTGCATCCTACAGCAGAAACGACTGTAAGCTAATGAAATGTATTGCAAAGCCATTGTGTTTTTTTCTGTTTCATCTCCTCTTTTCATATA
>NW_026393208.1:0-819 GCF_001194135.2 Octopus bimaculoides | reverse complement strand
AAATAAATCTTGATAGTTTTTTTATGACTATACCCACTATGATTTCTGTCAACTCCCTCATCCCCCTTCCTAGCAAGCACTATTCCTTGTTCTTTTGGCCTTAGATATACAAAGATTTGATAAACTAGTCTATAAATTATAACTGACCCCATAAAACAGTGACAAGCAAAATCTGTAAGAAGTATTTCTTCCTGATAACTTAGTAGCTTCGAAGGTATCAGTGAAGACAGCATGTTCTTTGTCTATCTCTTTACCTTCTTGGAGATTTTAGGTAAAATTATACTAATGTGCCCATCTGTTTTAATTTAATTAAATTCTATGTCTTTATGCAGCTGAGGATTGCTCTGCATTCAAATTGATATAATGATTGCATTGTTCAATTAAATAGAGTTGCTTAAAGTGATCATACTGCATTACCTCTGGATATCCTTGTTGCCTATTTTGATTTGAATCACCTTATTTTCAAATTGTATCAATAATAGCATACTAAATTCTGGTGCCTCAACTTAAGTACCATATTCACTTGAATTTAAATTTTGCTATACTATATATAGTATAAATATATATTATATATATATATATATATATATAGTATATATAGTATACATATATATTATGTATATATAATATACATATATATTGTATCATCCTTGTTTTTGTATACATTCGCTGCTTTCTTCCAAGAAATCTGGAACTCGACTGAGGAAAGAAAACTCTGAATGACCCATCCTTGTTTTCTTTGTATCGTCTATCTGGAGGTTTTGCTGTACCTTTCTTGTATCACCTAACTGTCTGGATGTTTTGCGTTCTTGTCCCATT
>NW_026393207.1:0-591 GCF_001194135.2 Octopus bimaculoides | reverse complement strand
GCCTACGCTCTTTCACAGAAAGGAACACAGAAAGAAACAAGGAGAGAAAAGAAAAGCAGAGAAAAAATGTGTGGAGTTGTCAGCTATAAATTCTGCTCTAAAGTTTTAGATATACCGGGTCCTGTACTGGCCAACGCATTGCATAATTATTATCAGCTTCAAACACTCCCATTGCTAATTTAACACTGTGATATGGTTCATTATTCAGCATAAATATTGGCTGCCTCACTAAAGAATACAAATCACCAGTTGTCGTCCGTCCAAAGTATTTGCTCATTGGCAAGAATTTCCTACAACAATCCTGAATCGATCTTTAAGCGAAAGCCTCTGAATTACACGGTCTCACCACGCGCTCGTTTTCTGTGGTGTACCCCTACATATTCCTAATAACACAAACAAGCTTGTTTCTTCATAATGCTTGAGAGTTCTTGAAACAAAACTATGTGAACAGTTAATGTCTCTAATGAAACCAGAAAGAGCCATCCATTCTTTTTTCAATGTGACTTCTCGGTTCCTGATACTTTCAGCAATTTTACGTGGCTTTGCATTATTGTCAGTTCACAACTGCACCATATTAATCTTTGCACAGAT
>NW_026393206.1:200-323 GCF_001194135.2 Octopus bimaculoides | reverse complement strand
CTGTCTTATTGCTTCAAATTATTTATTATCCTCTTCATCTACCTTACCATAATCCTCATCATTCTCCTCACCGTCATCATCATCATCATCAACACCAACAACACCATTGCAACTTGAGCATCA
>NW_026393206.1:0-174 GCF_001194135.2 Octopus bimaculoides | reverse complement strand
ATCATCATCATCATCATCATCATCATCATCATCACTACCACCTCTCTCAGATCATCACTACAAATAATAATATTAGCATCTGTTTAGACATCATTGTGGTGATGATGATGATGATGAAGAATGTCATCATCATTAACATCATCATCATCATAAGAATAATCATCATCATACTCA
>NW_026393205.1:0-578 GCF_001194135.2 Octopus bimaculoides | reverse complement strand
GTGGTGGTGGTGGTGCTGGGGAATAAAATAAGAAAACAGTAGAAATATGCTATGATAAGGGCGTGAAATATGTAATAAGTGGAAAATAGCTGGAGAGATAAGAAGGAAAAGATGTTAAGACAACAGAGGAGGAAGCGACAGATGCAAGACAAAAGATGTACTGAGTTGGGGAAAGCTGTTGCTGTAGAAACAGTGATGTAAAGCCAGAAACAAAGGAAAACCACTGGATGATAGAGAGAATAAGAGAGTGGGGAGGCAAGATGAAATTACTAGTGGCAAGGCAGAATCATTAGCATGCCAGGTAAAATGCTTAGCAGCATTTTCTCCATCTTTACATTCTGAGTTCAAATTCAGCTGAGGACCACTTTAGCTTTCATCCTTTCAGAGCCGATAAAATAAGTACCAGTTGAACACTGGGGATCAATGTTAATCAACTTATTTCCCCACCACCCTGAAATTCCTGACCTTGTGCCAAAGTTTGAAACCATTATTTTTAATTGAGCAACAATAGGGGAAAAGCATGGCCGAGAGGTAAGAAGCTTGCTTCCCAACCACATGGTTCCAGGTTCAGTCCCACT
>NW_026393204.1:228-341 GCF_001194135.2 Octopus bimaculoides | reverse complement strand
AATGCATAGGCTTGGAGAAACTCTGCAAGCTTTACAAATATCCGGATTTTGTGTATTTTAGGTAATCTGTAGAATAGAGTAGGTCTGTATTTGAAGAGGATAAGTTTTTAAGA
>NW_026393204.1:0-117 GCF_001194135.2 Octopus bimaculoides | reverse complement strand
ACTGCCGCACTTCCCTCGTCGGCTTCTTTAATGGTGTGGTTTATATCATCTTTTAACTCGATTAGGTCTTTACATTAAGGTTGGATTTAATTTGTAGGGTATTAAAAGGAAAACTGG
>NW_026393203.1:0-329 GCF_001194135.2 Octopus bimaculoides | reverse complement strand
GTGTGTGTGTGTGTCTGTCTGTCTGTCTGTCTGTCTGTGTGTCGGTGTATCAGAAACGTAACCTCAGATGGATTGTTGGCGATTGTTTTTCCGACATTTTTCTTCTTTCCCTTCGAATTTTCCTGTTTTTCCTGTCTCCGAAGATGAGCCATGCTCGAAACGTAAAACAACTACTCTCTCCTTTCTCTGAGCGTCGTACTAATATATTGCTTGTGCTATGTACCCACGTTTATTTGTTTCTTTTACACTGTGCTTCTTTTTTTTAATTGACTATATATGTTCTTTTATTGTTTTATTTGTTTCAGTCATTTGACTGTGGCCATGCTGGA
>NW_026393202.1:0-306 GCF_001194135.2 Octopus bimaculoides | reverse complement strand
CCCAGAGACCTCAAGAGACAACACGTTAGAGGTTCATGTAGGTGTTATGCGAAGGGTACCATATATTTGGATTTGTACATAGTGTTGTTCTAGAGACTGTTTAAGGAACCATAAGAAAATTATGTGTTCGTTTTAAAATTTGAGATCACATAGACAGTATGTTACGTAGGATATGGGCAGTTCCCATGAGCACTATCTTCTGAACTTCAGCCAGTTTGGGGTTTCCTGGTATCTGAGCTAGTTAGTAATCAGCCCATTTCGCTGTCATTCTCAAGGCACCTATGACAATAGGTATTGTTTTAGTCT
>NW_026393201.1:0-232 GCF_001194135.2 Octopus bimaculoides | reverse complement strand
TGGAGGAGGTGGTGGTGGCGGTGGTGGTGATAGGTGGTGGTCGTTGTGAAATTGGTGATGATGATGATGATGACGATGATGATGGTGGTGGTGGTAGTTGAGGTGGTGGTGTGTTGTGGTAGTGAAGATGGTAACGGTATGGGTAGAATTAATGCTGTAATCGACGATGGCCATGATGAGGATGATGGTAACGGTGGTGGTGGTGTTGGTAGTGGTGGTGGTTGTGGTGGTG
>NW_026393200.1:0-295 GCF_001194135.2 Octopus bimaculoides | reverse complement strand
GTTCTCACTGTCCTGTTCTTGTTTACACTTTCACCCTCCACAAAAATTTCTAAATTTAGTTAATTTGCTTGCAAGAAGGACTGCTCCAATGAAGTCGCATATTGTCCTTGCCTTCAAAACGCGGAGTAGATGGAGCAGGGACAACTGAAGAAGGGAAATATTCTTTATGTTGCATGTCTCATTTCTCTGTTTTTTCGTTGTTCGAAAAAAAGTTCATTTTCTGTCTTCGTCTTTATGTTTTTGTATCTCATTGTGTTTAACATTTTTTGTGATGTCCTGTACCCATATATGCTTG
>NW_026393199.1:0-306 GCF_001194135.2 Octopus bimaculoides | reverse complement strand
TATATGTGTGTGTATATGTGAATGTGTGTATGTACGTCTATATATACACACATACTTATACACACAGACCTATACATTTACAGACATATATATATATACATATATATACAATGAGTGCATGCATATATGTATACATATGTGGGTATATGATTTGTTTTTTGTTTGTGTTTGATATGTGTTCCCGTTTGAATACACGTGTTTGTGTTAAATATGTGTTTGTGTCTACCACTACGTGCCTTTGCATGTGCAGCACAGATATCCCGACAAAGGCTGCGCTCTATTTTCTCTCAATGCATGTCACACACA
>NW_026393198.1:0-267 GCF_001194135.2 Octopus bimaculoides | reverse complement strand
CGGATATTCAGTAGGAATATGGGTGTGATATCTGTGCAGGGGTTCCTGCACAGATATATATATATATAACTCTTTTTTAGAATGATGGATCTCGAAGAAGATAAAGCTATAAATATTAGCGTATAAATATTGGTCTTAAAACCTTTTGAATAGAAAAAGTCGAAATTATACGCGCATATATATCTGTGAATGTATTTATAAGGAAGAAATTCTAAAGAAATTTACATTTAGAAACATTTTTCTTTTTTGCAAGATATAAAAAGACTG
>NW_026393197.1:0-276 GCF_001194135.2 Octopus bimaculoides | reverse complement strand
GCATGTTCGTACGTTAGTTCGTTCGTTTGTTCGTTTGTTCGTTCGTTCATCCGTACGTACATACTTTGGTTGGTTCGTTCGTTCGTACGTACGTATGTGATTTCGTTCGTTCTATCTTTCGTTCGTTCTTTCGTACGTACGAACGTAGGTACGTACGTTCGTTCGGTTCGCTCGTTCGTTCGTTCTTTCGTCTGTCCGTACGTTCGTACGTACGATCGTTCGTTCTTACGTACGTTCGTTCGTTCGTACGTTCGTTCGTTCGTACGTACGTACGTT
>NW_026393196.1:0-386 GCF_001194135.2 Octopus bimaculoides | reverse complement strand
ATATAAACACATATGCGCATTGTTCGTAGTCAGGTGTATAGATACATAACGACATACATGCATTCCTGCGTGTATAAGTACATTAGGGTGTGCATGTATTCGTGTGTATGTATGAATGTATGTACGTATGTATGAATACACACACACACTTACAATATGATACCAGGAATGAATTCTCGAATTCCAAGTCAATTTGGAGCCAAAATAACTTCATGCTTGAAACGATTGATTTTACATACAACACACAAACACACACTAGCACACACACGTTCGTACAGACATATAAACACATATACAGACAAAATATACACATATGCGCACACAAAACTTATATACACACGCGTGCATTCACTCTCACACATCGATGCATATATTTATATATACAA
>NW_026393194.1:0-284 GCF_001194135.2 Octopus bimaculoides | reverse complement strand
ATTATTATTATTATTATTATTATTATTATTATTATTATTATTATAATGCACAGACATACAAACATATATAACATATTATTTACATTATTTACATTGGACGGATGTGTCCTCATCTTGTCTGTTGCTACCACAACGTTTCGGCTGATTTACTCTCCATCTTTCATCAAGTGTCCTGGTAGAATTTTGAACTCAGCCCTAAGTTCTCATTCCTAAGGTATTTTTTTTGTTGCTGATGTTATTATCATCATCATCATCATCATTATCATTATTATTTATTCAAGGCA
>NW_026393193.1:0-383 GCF_001194135.2 Octopus bimaculoides | reverse complement strand
GTATGTATGTATGTATGTACCTTTGCATGCTAAATGCTTACATATGACGGTTTAATAGTTGATATTTGTTTCTCGTGACAACATCATTAGCTTTCAATACTTGTTCAGTTGAATGAACTGTCAAATCATTGTTAAGTTAAACTTCATCGAATTCTGACTTACACAGTTAAGTCAATCTTAACTGCCACATGGTGATTGGTGGATAACATGGAAAGATGTGGTCAGTTAATAATTGGATTGTATTTGTATTTATTTGACTAACAACATTATCTGATGTATATAACACTATCCGTTGTGTGTCTATGCCAGTATAAGTACGTATGCGTTTATGCGTGTTTATATGACAAAGTGATAGATAGATAGATAGATAGATAGATAGATAG
>NW_026393192.1:0-818 GCF_001194135.2 Octopus bimaculoides | reverse complement strand
GCAACGCTCGCTTTAGCAAGTTTGGCATTTGCCTCGTCGTCAATGACATTTCTGGAGAGTGTGCTCCAAAGATACGTAAACTTATTCACTGCATTCAATCTTTGCCCATTGATGCTAATGGTAGGTTCAGCGTAAGATTTTCCTTGAAGTTGACTAAAGTACGACTGTGCCAGGACATTCGCTGACATTACATTATAACTTCATAATGACATGTTGGCCAGGGTCCAAGACAACAGCGAAATATCCCAGCCATTCCCTCTCGCAAATGGCGGGCAAGTAGGATTTTGTCCTTGTTCCCACTCTATTCAATCTCATGTTTTCAGCCACGCTGACAGATACCATCAAAGATGCAGATAGATTGGTGTGTTGGTTGAACTGTCGATGCATACACCCAAGCGTGTGAATCTAGTCACGTAATCATCTCAGATGGAGAATTTCTGGAATGTCTTACAAATTTTCATTATACCATTAATAGATTGGAAATGAACATTATGTAATAAATCTTCATTAATAGATTGGAAATGAACATTATGTAATCAATCTTCATTAATAGATTGGAAATGAACATTATGTAATAAATCTTCATTATTGACATTTTTCTATTTTAAAACACCCTATCGTGATTGGTTGATGTGAGGTGGCCAACAACTTTTACACGGCCATTTTTGGGACTCATCTCACATCTTCCTCTCTCATTCAGAACTTCTACTACAAAATATAATGATTAGGTATGGAAATGGCTCCAACAGGACCAATGTTTCTTCTGTGAAAAACGCAATACGAAACATCCACTTATAAATTGACAATTAGTAGAAATT
>NW_026393191.1:0-871 GCF_001194135.2 Octopus bimaculoides | reverse complement strand
AGTCAAATGACTGAAACAAGTAAAAGAATAAAAGAATATATATATACACATGTATGCATGCATGTATAATATAAATAATGGGTAAGTAGGATCTTTACAGGAAGCCCAACAAAGAAAGTGTGTATATCCACAGAAACTTTAACCACACCACTACTGTAATTAGAAATCTTATCTCAGACATCAGTAGAAGAATGTCCAAACCTTCAGTGGACAGAGAGATCTTCAACAGAGCTGCTCCCCACCATTAAAATGAAGCATTAAATAAAAGTGGATTCATTAAGAAGTTCAGATGTGTTGGGAACTCCATTCAACCCTCCATCTAATTAACAATACCATGTGACCTGCATTAACCAATAGCACCCCAATCACTGGAACTCATCTTTGTATCTTCTCCATTCAGTTCTATGAACCTGATGAGTTAGGTTTGTTTTGTGAGCCTATTTAAATTTTAAGTTGCTTGGAGCCAAATCAAACTGTTATTAAATTATATATGTGTCTGTGTGCGCGCGTGCGCGTGTAATCTAAGGTTGATTCATATACCTACTGTAGGTTTTAGAAAGCATCATGAGGGAATGTTATCTAAATCATTTGTGGCTTTATATGTATCAGCAATTTTCTGTATAAACACACACACACACACACACACACACACACACACACACACACACACACACACACACACAAATACATTTATGTATGCAGAAATTATATATATGTATACATATACATTCACATGCATACACCCACACACACACACATACACCTTTACACATATAATACACACACACAGACACACACACACATATATGTATACATGTATGGTATGTAAATACCATACATGCTTGTGTATATATTTATAAAATGTATCTAG
>NW_026393190.1:0-230 GCF_001194135.2 Octopus bimaculoides | reverse complement strand
CCCTTATATAAATATAAACGAATAATTATATTCTTGGGAATAGAAATTTTTGTAAAAGATTTTTATCCTATTTTGAATTTATTAATCAAATATATATCCAGAATATATTCAATGCTGAATTTTATTCCGCTTTGGACACGTGTACCGAGAGCAACTCAGAAAGATTCACACTATTTTTGCAGAGATGTATAGAGATAAACATCATTCCCTTTGCTTTGTCAGATACATAA
>NW_026393188.1:0-362 GCF_001194135.2 Octopus bimaculoides | reverse complement strand
TCTTTATGTTGCTTGTCTTGTTTTCCATTTGTTTCTTTCGTTGTTCGCAAGAAAAGTTCGTATTCCATGTTTTCGTATTTCGTATTTCCTTTTTGTTTATGACGTTCTGTGACGTCCTGTGCCCATATATGCATATGTATATACATATATATGTATGCATGTACATATATTTTTGTATATATATGCATATACATATATGTATACATACATACATACATATATATATATATATTATTTATATTATTATCGGACTGAACGCCACGCTTCCATTTCCAAGTAAGTTTTATCTATCTATCTGTCTAGCTATCTATGTATCTATCTATCTATCTATCTATCTATAGTGGATTAGTGGAGGGAAGGTA
>NW_026393187.1:0-238 GCF_001194135.2 Octopus bimaculoides | reverse complement strand
ACATATATGTATATTTAGATATTTATATGTATATCTATACATGTATATCTGTCTTTATGTCATATCGGTGGTCGATGAAATAAGTTCAAGTGGAATACTGGGGTTCATGTAATCGACTTACCCTTCCCCTAAAGTTGCTGGCCTTGTGCCAAAATTTGAGACCGTTATTATTACACTAACGAAACAAATATTACACTAACGAAACAAATATTACACTGGATAACAAATTTCAATTTTT
>NW_026393186.1:0-298 GCF_001194135.2 Octopus bimaculoides | reverse complement strand
TTTGCAGCCTCGTTTAGTGCAAGTGTACCATCATCCATGTGAACACATTTGTCTCTCACGACATCACTATTCTCTCTCACACACTGTCTTGCAACACGAAATACCTCAAGTCTTTGGTCCTCACGGCGCAGAACATTGGCAAACTTTTTCTTATCTGCTTCCCCTCCGGTTAAATAAACCCGTCGCCTAGCTTCCCTTCTGGCAGTCTGATACAATTTCCTGCTACCACCATTCTTCCAGTCTTTTCAAGCCTGTTTCTTTTGTCTAATATCCCTGTCAACAACATTGTTCCACCACC
>NW_026393185.1:0-463 GCF_001194135.2 Octopus bimaculoides | reverse complement strand
AACCAAACAAACAACCAAACAACTATCCAAAATCAAACCAAGAAACAAACCGATATAGGAAGAAACCAGCCAGCGTACAATATTTTGCTTTTTCGAAATGTAAGCAAAATTTATGAGTAAAAATGTATCAACATAACGGAATTTCAATGCGAATACCCTGTTTACCCAATAACATACGAAATTAGCATGGACGTGTGACAGCGAGCTGTCGGAAGATAGATCAAATCTGAAAACTATCACGAAGAAGGAATTAAGAAGCAGCAAAAACAAGGAAATAAAACTATGACTTAATGTAAGTTATCTCAGGAAGCTGAAAGATTTTTCTTATATTGAGTATATTTAATATTAAGGAAGGCAATGGCAGAGGTAGTAAGGGAAAAATTAACCATTTGCTCTATATGGATGATCTGAAGCTTTTTAGTACGAATGGACTCTTCATCAAAGATATAGGCTTGTAATTTGG
>NW_026393184.1:0-210 GCF_001194135.2 Octopus bimaculoides | reverse complement strand
ATAGATAAAGTATATATAAAATATATAGTTTTAGGGAAAATAACCAATAGATGTGTGCGTATGCATGTACGATCGTGTGTATGTGTATGATGTAAGTATATATACATATATATGTATATGTAGATATGTATATATACATCTATACACATGCACATATTTATTTGTTAAAGATTTTCTACTATTTGAAAATAATATGTATTCTTGTTTTTA
>NW_026393183.1:0-434 GCF_001194135.2 Octopus bimaculoides | reverse complement strand
ATATATGTATAGACATATGTATATACATATAAATATAAATATGTAAATATATATAAATATCTGTACGTATGTGTGCGTATGTCTATGTGTGTGGGTCTGTATATATATACACGCACTTGTATATACCTGTATATATAAATATAGACACACACACACAGAGTCAGGCATAGGTACATGTAGCATTCTATATATCTTCCATTGATTTCTTTCGCGCCATTCCTTCCATTTCGCTCTGTTTTTTTGGTGCCTTTTTATGCATTTCTCTGAATGATTTTCATTGACATTTTGGAAGTTTTCATTCTATTATCACATCCAACAACATTCACGAGCACGGAGAGTGTATACACACACACACACACACACACACACACACATATAGTTATACATAAACACAAAGATGCACACATACCTATACATACACTCTCTCTTTCTGT
>NW_026393182.1:0-240 GCF_001194135.2 Octopus bimaculoides | reverse complement strand
CAATATCGGTTGTTAAGCAGTGGTACCATACAGCCTTAACTTATTTAAATTTTAGTTTTGATAGTGTTTGGTTCCTCCCGTATAACCAACGCTAACCAACTTATCTCATACACCAAGTATTGTAGTAACACGTGGTTACTTGCCTGAAGAGTTACCGCTCAGACATATTCAGCAACGTATAGATTTATACAGACACTAGCAGAAATACCCGGCGTTGCCCGGGTTAAAGAGAATAATGAA
>NW_026393181.1:3984-4423 GCF_001194135.2 Octopus bimaculoides | reverse complement strand
ATGTATGTATGTATGTATGTATGTATGTATGTATGTTATATGTAAATGTGCGTGGAGAAAGAGAGATAGAGAGAGAGAGAGAAAGAGAGTCTGTGGGGAGGGGAGAGTGATGTCCAAAGAGAACTTTATTTATTAATTTATATAATCATATACAAATTAGTTTTAAAGTGCATCTAAAAGAATTATATATGCATATAACAGAAGCAGGAACGGATACCCCGAAGCATTCTACGTTTGCATACGTGTGTGTACGTGCGTATGTTTTTATGTGCGTGTATGTGTTTAGGTTTGTGTCTGTGTATATTTGTGTGTATGTGTACGGATATATGGTTTTAGGTATTTTAATTATGCAGGTGTAATGTATTATTAATACATTGCCTAAATAAGTATATGTATGTATTGATACCTGTCCATATATATATATATATATATATATATA
>NW_026393181.1:0-649 GCF_001194135.2 Octopus bimaculoides | reverse complement strand
ATATATATATATATATATATATACACACGAGAGGCTGCTGAAGAGTTCCTGGAGGATCATTTATGATTTTATTCCACAAATTCCCGTCTCTGATTCAAACACTTATTGCAGCGGTCTTTAAGTTTTTTTAGGCCTTGTTAAAGAACTTGGAAAGTTAGGCTTCCAACCAGGTCTTTCGCGAAACCCCGAAAGACAGGAATTTTCAGCGCCCCCGCGTATGTGGGTGTATGTATGCGAATAGGTGTATGTATGTATATGTGTATGTGGATATGTATGTAACGCCCCCAGTGCTCGATTAGTATTCGTTTTATCAACCTCGAAAGAATGAAAAGTAAAGTCGACCTCGGCGAGATTTGAACTCAGAACGTAAAGACGTACGATATAGATAGATAGATAGACAGACAGACAGACAGATAGATAGGTAGATACATACATACATACATACATACATACATGTATATGTGTGTGCGTGTGTGCGTGTGGATATGCATGTTTATATATATTGGCAGACACTTTAATATAGATGTATGTATACGTTTCTACATATATATGATATATAGTGTCATATGTAGAGATAGATGCATATGTACATATGTGTATGCATACATGCATGTATATACAAATATATATAAATATATATATATATATA
>NW_026393180.1:0-311 GCF_001194135.2 Octopus bimaculoides | reverse complement strand
TATATGATGAATGTCACAATCTATAGTCATTTATTACTAATGAAGTAAATGCAAGGGACCTTTGAGGTGAAATTGTATAATATTCTTGTCTCCCTACAACTGACAGATGACTTTTACGATAAATACACAAACGCATTCACTGGCGTGTAATACACGATATGCATATATATCACTTTCTTAATATACACACACACACACACTTATATATAAATGTGCGTGTGTGTATGTGTGTGCGTGTGAGTGCGTGTGTGTGTATTTCTGTTTCTGTATATCCTGAAATGTGAATCGCCAGTGCTACTTCAAATCTCCGT
>NW_026393179.1:0-402 GCF_001194135.2 Octopus bimaculoides | reverse complement strand
CACATACATATAAATATATACACGCATATACACATACTCTCATATATGCATGTGTATGTGTAGTGTATTTGATTGATAACAGGGAGATGATTAGAAAGTAGTGTGTCCTCCATTAGTTGGTCATGCATCATGTGGTTATAGTCATGTACATGTGTGTGCATATATGCATATGGACACGATCATGCACACAAATGTTGCAGGCATATATAACATGCCAGTAGTAGTGTGCATGTGTGTCAACATGATCATGTACATGTACTAAGGATGTGCCTTCTGATGCATGTGTGCTCCAGTGAGCATGATTGCATGTTGGAGTAGGCTGTGTACATGAATGTAGTTACACATGGGTGTGAGTGCAAGATATCATGATATGATAATACATGTGCATGTATGTGGTGTGTT
>NW_026393178.1:27497-33848 GCF_001194135.2 Octopus bimaculoides | reverse complement strand
TGAAAACATTACATCAATTTGAAAGAAACCGTTCTCATCAGATGAATGCAGAGACATCAAACATAAACGATAAACCACTTTTTAACAAATTTTTTAACAAATTTGTTAAAAAAAGGTTTATCCTTTATATTTGAAGTCTATGCATTCATCTGATGAGAATGGTTTCTTTCAAATTGATGTAATGTTTTCATTAATCAATTAAATGGACTTGCTTGAAATGGCTGTAATTAATTGACATCTATACATCATTGTTACTTATTTGTATTCTGTTCACCTAACTTGAACCTGCACTTTGGAAATACAATAGAAAGTACATTTATAGAAAGTACATTAATAGAAAGTACATGTCTGAATTACCAAGAGCGGATATCTTCACTTAGCTGGGTTGCGTTGTCTACACATGACAGGAATATTGAGTACAAATACTCCTACACAGAGTCTTGATATTCAATATTCAAATAATATTGACAAATATTGCAGTAACTAGCCTATCAACAGAGTGTATATATTAAGTATGCTGCACAGATGGTTATTTTAATTAAATACTGCCTCAATATCATATACCGAAGTTTCAAACAGCTGGGTGGCTAGGCACAAACTTAGTGAATATTTTATTCACTTTTTACAAAATCAGAGACGATGAATTCATGTCCTAGCATGTGGATGGCTGCAAGTACACACCACTGAAAAGGCTCAAAACAGCTGAAATACATCTGATGTTTTTGCTGGCGATTGCTGAGACGAATTGTCGTCTCTCTGATATTTCTCATGTTTTAACATAGCAAGCCCATAAGAGATGTTATCTCAGGACAAATACTGCAGTAACTGGCCAATCGACACTGTGTATACATTAAGTATGATACATAGGTGGCTACTTTAATCAAATATTGCTTCAATTGCATATACTGTATTTTTAATTGCCAGATAGCTATTCACAGCATCAGCGAATCTTTACCTATATCAGAAATGATGAATTCTCGTCCAAGCATATTACTTACTGTGAGCATGTGTTGTTAAAAATGAACATACACACACACATGTGCACAGAGAGTGTTTCAAATAGTAATTTCCAAACAGGATATAGGAACAAATAAGGAAATGTAACAGTGCAGAAGGATAAAGCTGTGATTTGATTCATTTAATAATAACAGTATTCCACTAATATCACCACCACCACTTGTAAAGTATGGTGGCTTTGAAAGATAAAATGCCTGGTATCTGAAATAGAGGAGCTAGACATCCGGCTAATGAATTTTGCAGCACATAATAGGTTGCTACTTAGCCTCACTTCTGCCCTCATTGAGTAGACTATCCCATATTTTTTAGTATATCACTAACAACATTGTCCATTGTATGTGTGTGTGTGTGTGTGTGTGTGTGTGTGTGTGTGTGTGTGTGTGTGTGTGTGTGTGTGTGTGTGTGTCTGTTTCTCAAAGACAGTAGCGTATATATCTGAGGCCATTTAGCAGCTGTTCCAAGCAGATTGAGCAACTCTTTGTAGAGCTGGGACAAATTACAAATGCAGAAGAGTCTGTGGCAAGAGGGCACATCAGTGTTGAGAAAGAAAAAATTATGAATTTTAAGTTTACAAATCTATAGGTCTAATTTATAAACTTCTATTAAATTACTATTTTAATGTTAAGACTTAAATAGTATAATTTTAAAGAATTTTAACAGTGGGTGATTTCAGATTTGAATGCCATCCTGGAATAGAGGGACTCTTATTGACCCATAGATGAATAGGTACCAGTAGGAAGTTAATCCTCAAGAGTTTCTAGTTTATTTAGTTATAAACTCCAGGAAACATACACTACATGTGAGGATCAACTGTGTCTGGGAGATTATATTTATTGTCCTAGGGTGTAGTAGCAGCAGCAGCAGTAGTAGTAGTAGTAGTAGTAGTAGTAGTAGTAGTAGTAGTAGTAGTAGTAGTAGTAGTAGTAGTAGTAGTAGGAGGAGGAGGAGGAGGAGGAGGAGGAGGAGCAGCAGCAGTTTTGATTCAAGAGCCAGCAAGATTGCTGTCATCAATTGCTTATTGCAGGATTGTCCCAATGAAAATGTGTGACTGCGTAAACAACAGTGGTTAATGTCGTAGTCAATGATGTAGTGCACCTGCACTCCATCCTGTAAGTCATGGGCTGTGGTTAGTAGTACTAGTAGTCGTAGTAATAGTAGTACTTCGTGCCATGGGGGTAGTTGTTGTATTGACCTAATTTAAGCTGTTGCATTGCCCCAAGTCAAAACCAGATGTATTTGATAAGTTGTTGTTGTTGTTGTCACTGTTGTACTGCATAGAAGAAATCAGAAATAGAGCTGTACGCAATGGGCCATATTGTTTTGCCTTAAATCTAGAGCAGATGTATATGATGTTGCACTACATGTGAGCTGTAGTTGTAATACTGCTGATCCAATTTCCAATACTACTACTACTACTACTAATAATAATAATAATAATAATAATCCTTTCTACTAAAGGCATAAGGCCTGAAATTTTAGGGGAGGGGCTAAGTCGATTACATCAACCCCAGTGTTCAACTGGTACTTATTTTATTGACCCGGAAAGGATGAAAGGCAAAGTCGACTTTGACAAAATTTGAACTCAGAATGTGAAGATGGATGAAATGTCACTAATTGCTTTGCCCAGCTTGCTAACTATTCTGCCAGCTCGCTGCCTTAATAATAATAATGATAATAATAATGATAATAATAATAATAATAATAATAATAATAATAATAACAATAATAATATGACCTGATGCAGTACCAAGCAGTGGCTATGCTCTGATGCTGTACCAGGCAGTGTCCATGCTCTGATGAAGTACCAGGCAGTGTCCATGCCCTGATGCAGTACCAGGCAGCTGCTCTCATGGCCTCTGATCTTAACTGATTGGAAGTGTTATCATGCATATTGTTTTGTCTTGGTATAAAAGTAGGGCTACAGCAAATATTCTGCTCAATTCCACAGATTTGCTTGTCAGTTGTTTGACCTTAACCAGTTGAGCATGTCCCTTAGTGGCTGACAATATGTGCATCTTTGATCACTAGCAGACGTAATGAGGGAACATCATAGCCATGTTTTGAAAGGAATTCTTTGGGATTTGGATAATTCATCTCTGGAAACAAGGGTGTGGTGTTCAACATCCTTAAACAACCCTTATTCAGGGACCTTTTGAGTGGGATGGGCTACTTGACCTGAAGAAAATTCTAACTGGGCCCCACCTGCAAGGTCATGAACTGTTAATCTCAATATGAGATTACCATGTCTTGCACATATGGTTGTGATGCATGTGCCTGTAGTACCCTTTTCAGACGAGTAGTCGTGAGAGGTATTCTGGGCTTTGTATATTGTACCCCAGTGTCACTTTGATGGCATGTACTACTTTCTCAATAATAATAATAATAATAATAATAATAATAATAATAATAATAATAATAAAACAGAAATAAAAAATAGAAGAGCACCATAGTTATCATGTGAAATTGGTTGAATGATGCCGAAATATCGTTCAACCAAATTCACATGATAACTATGGCGCTCTTCTATTTTTTTATTTCTGTATAACTTCTGGGATCTTTTTTAAAACGGGGGCCACATTTTTCATTAATGTTTTACGTAGTGTTTTTGGTACCGAAAGACTTTCAAACTTCGTATACTTATCTATTTTGTGTTATAGAACAGAAAAATATTTTTGTATTCGAATTTATTTCATGTAAAAAATTGTCTTATTTCGATAATTTCAACCAATCACTGACGTCCATTCAGCCGATATACATTAAGTGCCAACTACATAAACAAACGATTCTTCGTTTTATTTGCTTTTTTCATTTTAAATTTGCTTTAACCCTAACCCTAACCCTAACTCTAACCCTAACCCTACGGTTAGGGTTAGGGTTAGAGTTAGGGTTAGGGTTAATTGTTTCAGAATCGTTTGTTTATGTAGTCGGCGCTTAATGTATATCGGCTGAATGGACGTCAGTGATTGGTTGAAATTACAGAAATACGACAACTTTAACATGGAATAATTTATGGATTTCTTTTTTTTTTTAAGAAGACTAAGAGAAAAAGATGTTTTATATGACACATTCTACCAGTGTTCCAAGTTTCAAAGTGTTTCGTTAATGAAAAATGTGGCCCCCGTTTTAAAAAAGATCCAACTTCTGGAGGAGTTACCTCAGTCCTATATAATCTCAACAAAAGATGAAGTAGACTGACATGTAATTTTTGAACCTGTGGAAGGCACACTAGATGCCGAAATATCATTCAACCAATTTTACATAACTATGGCACTCTTCTATATTTTTATTTTATTTCTGTATAACTTCTGGAGGAGTTACTTCAGTCCTGTATAATCTTAATAATAAATTTTGTCACAAGGACAGCAATTTTGGAGGAAGGGACGAGTTGATTACATCAACCTTAGTGTTCAACTGCCATTTATTTTATTGACCCTGAAAGAATGAAAGGCAAAGCCAACCTCGGTGGAATTTGAACTCAGAACGTAACAACGAGCGAAATACCACTAAGCATTTCATCTAGCGTGCTAACAATTCTGCTAGCTTGCTGCCATAATAATAATGATAATGATAATAATAATGATGAAGATGATGATGATGATGATTTCTTTTATTTGCCACCAGGGCAAAGGATGAGGGGAACAATACAAAGACAGACATAAAGTGTAGGGGTTTGCATATAAAAAGGAAAAGTATACACAGTATACATTATAAGAAGGAAAGTATACATAGTATACGACACTAAAAAAAAGAAGAAGAAAAATGTGATAGTGATAAGGTTTTCCTGAGATGGGGGTCTTTCTGAGATGGAGTCTTCCTGATTATCCCTCTAGGAATAATCAAAGAACCTCACCATCCAAGATCACCCTGAATACCAAGGACAAGTACCCTCTCCAACTTCTTCCCTCTGACTCACCAGTACCATTCCTTTGCAACTTTCACCCACCTTTTGATAAATTCACTCAAGAACAGCATCTCCCTCTCCACCCTCATTTTAAGTGTAACTTGAAAAAGTTGATGAGAGCTTTACCAAATAATAATAATAATAATAATAATAATAATAATAATAATAATAATAATAAGATAACTCGAATGTGGAATCTAAAAACAGAAACAATTCCTATCATAGTAGGTGCCTTAGGTATAATAAAAAAATATTCAGACAAATACATAACAAAAACACCAGGACTTACAAATATATATAACATACAGAAAATTGCACTACTGAGTACTGCACACATTCTACGCAAAACACTTTCAATACAGTAAACATAAGAGCACCACAGCAAACCACAGCACATACCCAAGGCGCACAGAGCTGCGCTCGGTAGTGAAGTGAAAGCACGTTATAAAAATAAAACTACTGAACAATAATAATAATAAAGAGTGAAGAATACAGACAGTATAACTATTTCTGATGTTGTTGGTGTAGCTCCATGTTAACCCAGACTGAGCTGACTTATGATCAAAGACATCCCAGACATGACCATTCCATCTTTTATGTACAGACAACCCATAGCTATATTATCCAAAGAGTCACTGTCTAAGACAGCTGAGTGTTGATTGAGGAGGGTCTGACTGCTTGTTCTAGCAGGTCGAACAACACCATAAAAGCTTCTTTATCATTTTGTGTTGAAACTGTCATTACCTGCTGAAGCATTTCCTCAGAAAATGAATCAGACTATGAAGACCTCTGATCAAAAGTATTCTAGTTGCTATCCATCCCAACATTTTTTGCTAAGCATAATTAGTGTAGGCCTAACATCAAAGGGTAATCTAGCTGCAACCATCTTACTTTCTCCCATCCCAAACATAATGCATTTGGGACTACCTTATCCAACGTGATCTTCCTTTGTTGTTAACTTCAGGTAGGCCCTGACTAGATAAGCCTATGATCAAAAGACCTCAAACTGTGCCCATCAAATTCTGGCTTCTTGTTTTATTTTTATAAAATAATAATAATAATAATAATAATAATAATAATAATCAATGGCTGATGGCCTCTGGCTTGAAATCAGAAACAGAGGGGTTTATCATAGCAGCCCAAGATCAATGCCTACCTACAAAGAACTACCAGGCCAACATATTAAAGAACGGCAGCTCCCCATTATGTCGTATATGCCAACAACAAAATGAGACCATCGATCATGTTGTCTCCATGTGCAGTCTGCTTGTGCCTACAGAGTATCTCAACAGGCATGATAGAGCTGCACAATATATTCACTGAGTAATATGCAAAAACCTGGACTTGCCCCATGATAAAAACTGGTGGGAACACAAACCACCCCCAGTACTTGAAAATGATCACATCGCACTCCTCTGGAACTTCACCATTCA
>NW_026393178.1:20618-26858 GCF_001194135.2 Octopus bimaculoides | reverse complement strand
CAAGGCCAGCAATTTCGAGGGAGGAATTAAGTCAATTAGATCATCCCAAGTGCTCAACTGGTACTTATTTTATTGAGCCTAAATGGATGGAAGGCAAGGTCGACCCCAGGGGCATTTGAACTCAGAACATAAAGTTGGAAGAGATGCTTCTTAGCATTTTCCTTGGCACAGTAACAACTCTGCCAGCTCACTGCCTTAATAGTAGCAATGATAATAATAATAATAATAATAATAATAATAATAATGGTTTCAAATTTTGCCACAAGGGCAGCCATTTTTGGTGGAGGGGATAAGTCGATTATATCAACCCCAGTGTTTCACTGTTATTTAATTTATCGACTCCAAATGGATGAAAGGCAAAGTTGACCTTGGCAGCATTTGAACCCAGAACATAGTGAGATGCAAGAAACACCACTAAGTATTATGCCCCATATGCTACTGATGCTACTGGCTCATTATTCTTTTATTCTTTTACTTGTTTCAATCATTTAACTGCAGCCAAGCTGGAGCGCCTGTTTCATTATTATTATAATTCCACTGAGGTTGACTTTGCCTTTCATCTGTTTGGGGATGATGAAATAAATACCAGTTTCGTACAGGGGTTGATATAATCAACTAGCCCCCACCCAACAAATGCCAAGCCTCATGCCTTTAGCAGAAAGGGTTCTTATTATTATAAGGCGGTGATCTGGCAGAATTGTTAGCACGCCGGGTAAAATGCATAGTGGTATTTGGTCTGTCCATATGTTCTGAGTTCAAATTCTGCCGAGGATGACTTTGCCTTTCATCCTTTCAGGGTTGCAGAAATAAGTACCAGTTACACACTGGAGTCAATGTAGTCAACTAGCTCCCTCCCCCAAAATTTCAAGCCTTGTACCTATAGCAGAAAGGATTATTATAATCATTATTATTATTAGGCGGTGAGCTGGCAGAATCTTAAGGATGCTAGGCAAAATGCCTAGTAGCATTTCGTCCAGCTATACATTGTGAGTTTAAATTCCACTGAGGTCAACTTTGCTTCCCATCCTTTTTGGGGTTAATAAAATAAGTACTAGCTGAGTATTGGGTCAATGGAAGAAGAAGAAGAAGAAGAAAAAGAAAAAGAAAAAGAAAAAGAAAAAGAAAAAGAAAAAGAAAAAGAAAAAGAAAAAGAAAAAGAAAAAGAAAAAGAAAAAGAAAAAGAAAAAGAAGAAGAAGAAGAAGAAGAAGAAGAAGAAGAAGAAGAAGAAGAAGAAGAAGAAGAAGAAGAAGAAGAAGAAGAAGAAGAAGAAGATTATTATTATTCTTTTTCTCATCCTGATACACAAATACAGAAGCCATTCTGACTCTGTGCATGTGCATCTGTGTTTTTTTATTGCATGCACATTTGAGTAGCCAAAAGGAAAGAATTTCCAGATGTGAACATGAATTGCAATAAAGATAAAGATGAAGTAATTTATTTATGATAAGTAACATATTTATAATAAGATACTAAAGACGGTTAACCAGAGATGAGCAAACTCTAAGAATGAAGATTTTTATATTCTAAAATTGTCATAAATAAATAAATAAATAAGTTAAAATTAAAATAAAAAAATAAAAACAGTTCTAAAATTTACTGCTCTTATCAAAATGCTAAAGTCATTTGGGTGAAAGTAAATAACAGTAAGAATAATATTTAGATCTTGGCTTAAGGCCACCAAATCACAAGTAAGGAAAATAGCTAATCATGTGAATTCCTACATATTTTGGTAGCAATTCCTGTTTCTGTTGTTGTTGTAGTTTAAGCCTTAGGTTAGTCCTTATCAAACAGACCACCAATGGCCAAAGATACTCCAGCCAGAATCATCCTGTCTTTTCAGAAATCTAAAACTAGGTTTATCCAATGTGGTCTTCTCTTTATTCATTTATGTATTTAAAACAGCTGGGAGTGCTTTGGCTGCTATTTCTACCGTTCCCAAGCGACCACATAGAGGTCTCTTTGTCACGTTCGTTGTACTGCTTTTATTGACATTGGAGCAATGTATGAAAGGTGAAACATGAAGCAGTAACTAAACACCGAATGGCATTCTAACATTTATGGGAATACAGCAGAACAAGAGAACAAGAATAGAAAGAAGGGTAATTAGAGATAAAAGAAAGCAAATATGTTAATTCATAGAGAAACCTACTGATTAGATTAGACAATGTTAAGGACCAGACTGGTAATGATAATGTTTCTCTCCAGTGACCAAACAGATAGCAGAGAGTTGTGGCAATTCTTACAGTTATTTAACCCCAAGTCAGCCCTGATCAAACAGGCCTAAAGTGAATGTGTGAAAACCAAAATAAGAATTTTGAAAGAATATAAAACAGGTTTTGACTCTTTAGCATTTAAACTGGCCATATCCAGCTAAAATATTCTCTTTGTTTTATGTTCAAACTGGCCAGATCAGGCCTCTCACACCTATTCTAAAATGTCATTCTAAAAATACACAACTACATCATTGAAATCTCAAAGCAACAAGATAATATATGATTAATTCAAAGCAATGTGAATAAATAAGCATTACATTTGATAGAATAATCCAAATGCTAAAGGATTAAACTTCAAATGGTGAGGGGAGTCCACCAGAGTAAAATAGTAAAAAAAAGGTTGAGAACCATTGGTTTAAAGTATTCTAGTCATGCCTATCCTGTCTTTTTTGAAGGTACGTAAGACAGTAAGTGAAGGTGTGTGGCCAAGTGATTAGGGAATTGCTCTAATGATTGCAAGATTATGGTTTCGATTCCCAGACTGAGCGGTGTGTCATGTTCTTGAGCAAAGCACTCCATTTTACATTGTTTCAGTTCACTCACCTCTAGCTGTAAATGAGTTCCAGCAATAGTTGGGAAGTTAACCCCTATGATAGATAGACTGGCATCCCATGGAAACGAGGTTAAAGCTCCAGCCTTATGAGTCCAAGGGTTTGTGACATACCTAGGATAGTAAGGGCTATGTTATCTAATATTTATTTCTGTGTTTAAGCTGGTAGGGTGTGATTTGAGAAAAATTTGGCTGCTACTTCTAGTTGATCAAACAACCACAAAGAGACCCATTCATTGGCCCACCCACCACCTGTCAATGGCATCCTAACAAGTGTCAGTGACAATCATGGTATATGCAATAGTTTATCTAACTCAGCAACATTTATTACCAGTTAAGCTGCCAACCTTGACTACTCTGCAGGTCAATGGTTCTCAACTGATAAATACCACACCAGACCCCACCACTCCCAATATGCAGAAAAATTTTTTGTCCCCCTCCCCTACTTTATTAATGAGAAGGAAATAATTTGCGTCCATATAATATTTCTTCTTTCTCAGTCATTGTGCTGGTTGAGTGAAAAAAGTTTAAAAACAAGCTAACTGTACTAAACATGGCAATTTGTCCACTCCTTTTCAACCCTTACAATCCTCTAACATTGCTTTGGGTCAAGGAAATGAGAAAATTTTGACTCAAACTACATCCTTATTGCTACTAACAAATAAGGTCACATTGGATAATGTCGTCCAAGGTGTACAACACATAAACAAAAAGACAAGACTGCCATAGTTGAAAAACACCTCTGCATTTGATCATGAGTTTATTCAATCAAGGCTCATTATAACATGCAAGATTTATGTTGGTCAACACCAACATAAAATAACATATAAAGCAGAAGCTTTTAAGTGGTTGCTTAACTTGCTACAAATATCAGCTAAATTCCCACAAATTATACCTTACTATTCTGAGAAGAGAGGAGTGCATTACACAATGTGGTCCTGGATATATAAGAAAGGACAGAATGATCATCTTTAGAACACATTTAATCATATATTTACTCAATCAGGAATAACTTGGAGTTAAACACAAGCCCATATGTGTAGTCATTCAAACTATTAGAAATAGCAGCCAAATCTTTCTCAAATTATGCCTAATTGTCTTGAGAAAGAAATGAAGCATATGTTGCACAACGAAGTCCTAGACACTTTATACTAAAGTGAAGTAAAACAGATCTCTGTCAGTTTTGACACTGAATTGTTGATCTAGCAACAAATCCATGAGTTGTTGGTAGATCAAACAACTCATTGGATTGACAACTAATTCAATGAGTTGTTTGATCTACCAACTCATTGCATTAGCATATAAGTGGCAGAGTATTACACACACACACACACACGTGTGTGTATACTGTAGTTAATCCTAAAACAGAATTAATGTCATAGTGCATGACAAGGATGGATTTTTTAATTACAGGTACAATCTATCTGATGGGCTTCTCTGCAGTCTCTGTCGATTTGATTTCACTCACAAGCCTTAGTTTGAGCTGAAGCTATGGGGGAAAGCACTTGCACAAATGACGCCATGCAATGGGATTGAGTCCAGAACCTAATAATTGTGAAGTAAACTTCTTGACCAAAATTTAGCCGTGTTTTGTCAACTATGTCTGCAGAATAAGACAGGGTGGTCATGGCTAAACAAAAACAACAATTATGAATACAAGAATTTGAGTTATTGTCATTGTTCTTATTTATCATTTTGTTCATTTGTCAGATGTTGTTTGCCTCCATGTCAGCCCTATCATTAAAATACATTCTAGCTACGACTATCCCATCTTCTCAGATATTCTTTATCTCAGACTACACCATCCTTTGTTTCCTTCATATTTGAAGAACTATTACAGAATGGTTTTCAAGAGAGATTTAGCTGCTATTTCTAACAGATTAAGTGATTCATTTTTGTTTATTCACTATGGCTGTGGAGTTACTGTTGTTGTTTAGCCCCAAGACAACTTTGATCAAGCAGACTCATGATCATCAAAAGCATTCCAGTTGTGACCATCCAGTCATTTTTTTGTCTTGAATTCATTTTTCCTTTTTTTAAAGAAGGGTGATAAGGTGATCTGGCTACTATTTCTTGCAAGTGAAACGACCATACAGAGACTCCATTGTTGGCTGTCAGTCAGTATTAAACAATCCATCCAAGGAAACTAGTTGCTATTGCTATTTAGCCCCAGGACTGCCCTGACTGAACAGACCTATAACCAAGGGGATTCCAGATGAGCAGAGAACAAAGGACCATGTTACCTGATGTGTCCTCTTCTAAAATAGTGAAGTGGAGATGTGCAATTTGAGGGAGATTTGGCTGTTATTTCAAACAAGTCAAATCTGCCCTCAGTCTGCAATGACAAAAATTACACAATGGAATTCATGGGTTTGGACAAAGGGAGAGCTCCAAGACATTAATTTAGACTTCTGCACATTTACCTATCTACCTACCTAGCCACCTACTTACCTACCTAACTGCCTACCTGTCTACTAACCTACCCACCTACCCACCTGTCAGGCAAACTGGAGTTCAGAAATATTAAAAGTATCACTATTTTTAGTAACTGAAATTTTTCAATCACTCCTCTGCACAACAGTCAAACAAACTGCTTACCATTCAAACTTTTTTAAGTGCTCCTCAGGTAGGTGCATGAAACAGCAGCCTTCTGTAACATTCTGACAGGAACAACTATGCACCCCACTGCTACTGCATTTCAAATTATCCTCTCCCCACACCTCTTTCTCTCTCCCTCTCCCTCCCTCCCTCCACCTCTCTCTCTTTCTCTCTCTCTCTCTCTCTTTCTCTCTTTCTCTTTCTCTCTCTCTCTCTCTCTCTCTCTCTCTCTCTCTTTGCCAATGAAATCAGGATGGCTCTTTAGAAACTTCACAGCCAGTGCCAAATATCATATTTGAAATCAGAGAGCTGTAAAATATTGATGCAGTATTATGAAGTTTTATTTTGTAGTTTGCTGCTGCATTCGTTGCTGTTATTGTAAACGCACTCTGCCTTTTACTTTCATTACTGTTATTGTTGCTGCTACAGCTTGGTGTTTGTATTTCTTTAGTTATTTGTACAAGATTTTGATACAATTCTATTTCAATTCCCACACACACACACACTTGCAAGATGCATCATAACGAAGGCAACATTTTTAAGCATGCATTCTACTTGAAAACCTCACAAATAGGCAACATATGTTGCACAATTCAGTCTTTGCTTATGTGTGTGTTACACTCTCTCTCTCTCTCTCTCTCTCTTACACTATATATATATATATATATATATATATATATATATAAGAATTTAAGGATTGGAGAAAACGCATGTTATAATTGCATACTTTATTCCTACATATGTTTCAAAGGATTACAACCTGTGTGATCCATAGGGATCTTTGCTATTAAAATAACCACAGTTATTTTGTGTTCTTT
>NW_026393178.1:10464-20063 GCF_001194135.2 Octopus bimaculoides | reverse complement strand
ATATATATATATATATATATATATATACATGTGTGTGTGTGTGTGTACGTCTGTCTGTCTCCTCACCTCTGCTTGACAACCTGGTGTGTTTAGGTTCCCATAACTTGGCAGTTCGGCAAAAGAAACCAATAGAATAATCACTAGGCCTAAACAAGAATAAGTCCTGGGGTCAATTTGTTTAACTAAAAAACTCTTTAAAGTGGTACTCCAGTATGGCCACAGTCAAGTAGACTGTTGCCATAGTAACGAAGCTAAAGCATGCAAAGTGAAGCCACTTGGCACAGATTGAACCTGAACTCTGCTGTGCATATGCACTAAGTTTTAACATTCTAGCTCACTTCTGCTGTTTATAGCAGTGCTTTGAAGGAAGATGTGTAGCATGTGATCATCGCATTGACCATGACAGAGAAAGCCGAGCAGAGAATCTGTATCAAATTTTGTCAAAAGCTTGGCAATACCTGCTCAGAGGCCTACGCAAAGTTTTCATCATTCTTGACACAATCAAGGAGATCTTTTGCAACTGAAACACTGAGTGTTCTTTTGGTGAGCTGAAAGCAGTTTTGGCACAAACTTGGCAGACATGCATCTCATACCCAAATCTTCAGTGATAATGAACTGTAACTAATCTGCACATCCTCTGATAACTCATGGATGGTGATATGATTTTCCCCTTTTAGCTGCATGCACATCTATGATGCTTTCCTCAGTTCTGCTGGTTGCAGGTCTCCCAGAACGTTCATCAATATCAACATTTATTTGGCCATTTTGGTTAATGTCTAAACCACTCGTACACCTGTGTGCAGCTCATACACTCCTCTCCATACACTTTCTGCAACTTCGCATCAGCCTCTGAGTAGGTATCGCATGACAACTTTCTCTGTCATGGTCAATGCAACGATCACATGCTACACACCTTCCTTCCAAGCACTGCTGTAAACAGCGTGTGCAATGCACAGCAGAGTTAAAGGTCAATCTTTGCCATGTGGCTTCACTCTGTATACTTTAGCTTCATTACTATGGCAACAGTCCGGATACTTATTGATCAAACCTAGTATATATGTGTGTGTGTGTGTGCGTGCGCGCGCGCGTATCAATAATCTATGATTCAGTCCTGGTCAAAACCATTTAAGCTGTGACCGACAAGTTTCATGATTTTGTTTGTTTTTGAGGTACCTTTTATTTTTAACCCTCAAGTAATGCTCATCAGAAACCACATTACTTAATGATGTAAGTAACCTCTTTTCAAACATTAGTGTGCAGTTTAAAGGAGAATTAGCACCTCTTTCTTGCATGATGAGTAAGTGCATAGAAGTTTCCTTATTGGCTTGTCCAAAATATTTAGTCTTGTTAAGGCAGTAAGCTGGTAGAATCATTAGCACACTGGGAAAAATACTTAGCGGTATTTCATCCATCTTTATATGTTCCAAGTTCAAATTTTGCTGAGGTCAACTGCCTTTTATAATTTTGAGGGTCGATAAAATAAGTACTGGACAATGTAATTGACCTAACCCCTCCTCCGAAATTGCTGGCCTTGTACCAAAATTTGAAAACAATATTTAGTCTTGTGAGGTGAACTAAAAACAATGTCATCTAAAGATTCTAGAAAGATTTGTTGACAATTTTCAGAACAATGAGAGAGCAGTTACAGATGTAATAAAAAGGCCAGAATGGATTAAAGGAGGACAGTCAACATATTATTGAGGCAATTTTTTTTTTTTCATATATTTTGCTATTGGTTTGATCTGGAGGAAAGGGTAGTGCTTTCTGAAATCTTTGAATTATAAATCTCCACAATTAGGTCTGATTTAGGGCTAAACATTTGTTGTTGTTGTCACTCCATCGCTTACGACGTCGAGGGTTCCAGTTGATCCGATCGTGAAATTAATATGCAAGTGGCTGAGCACTCCACAGACAAGTGTACCCTTAACGTAGTTCTCGGGGATATTCAGCGTGACACAGTGTGACAAGGCTGACCCTTTGAATTACAGGCACAACAGAAACAGGAAGGAAGAATGATAGAAAGTTGTGATGAAAGAGTACAGCAGGGTTTGCCACCATCCCCTGCCAGAGCATCGTGGAGCTTTAGGTGTTTTCGCTCAATAAACACTCACACCGCCCGGTCTGGGAATCGAAACCGCGATCCTATGACTGCAAGTCCGCTGCCCTAACCACTGGGCCATTGCGCCTCCACTTAGGGCTAAACATTAACAATGAGCCAACAAGAACGTCTCTATGCAGTTGCTCAGTTTGTTAGAAATTTATTGCCAAACTACCATTAAAGGGATAAAGACACATGAGATAATAATTATTATTCTGAATGCAGAGAATAAAGTAATGAAGACAGTATTTGCTCTTTTTTGTAAATATAAAATCAGTATTAGTTTTTTCTTTTAATATAAAAAGTAGGTTTGCTATTTTTTAAGTGTAAGGCAGGGCATGTAAATAATGTAATTTGAGGTTCATCAACCAACTTGAATGAAAATACTAAAAAACTTTGCAAAACTGTTACAAAATAATAGTAAGTACTGGAAGAAAAATCAGCTAAAAAAATTCACAGAAATTACAACAGATATATTTTAGTTCTATAGATGAGGAATTATGTACATTATTTACAATTGACGGATATTTGTCCTCATCTTGTTTGTTGTTAACACAACGTTTTGGCTGATATACCCTCCAGCCTTCATCAGGTGTCTTGAGGAAATTTCGAACCTGGGTTCTCATTCCTAAGGTATTTTTCGATGTTGCTGTTGTTGTTATTATTAATATTATTATTATTATTATTATTATTCAGGTCACTGAATATGGCCTAGTGGTTAAGAGCGCAGACTACTAACTCTACGATTCCGAGTTCAATTCCAGGCAGTGACCTGAATAATAATAATAATAAAAATAATAAGAATAATAATAATAATATTGTTTAAACAACATCAAAAAATACCTTAGGAATGAGAATCCAGGTTCAAAATTTCCCCCAAGACCCCTGATGAAGGCTGGAGGATATATCAGCTGAAATGTTGTGTTAACAACAAACAAGATGAAGACAAATATCCGTCAATTGTAAATAATATATATATATTTTAGTTTTTAGCCACTTTGGAGCTTTCTTAAGTTTAATTCATGCATTTTCCCCCAGCTTTTAAATTTTAAAATCAGAGCATGCATCATACACAAAGCTAGTTTGGTACAAAAGCAATAGCTGACTTTTCTTTTCATATGCATATGTAACAAAATCTGCAATCATTCTAGCACCGGCCTGATGCACATATACAAAAGATTTCTTTGCCAGGATTTAAGGTGTTTTATACAGGAGAACATATCATTTATACATGAAAATATGTTGCTTTATTCAGGTCAAAAGTTTGCCTGTACCAACTGTTGCCATAGTAGGGCATACAGACATTATATATACATAGTAAGACATAACACACTCATAATGGACCAGATCTTTATTAATTGACTTTTTATGTTTAAATGTGCAATGCATTAAACTAAATATTACAGTTTATGTTTACATGTCCAATGCACTAAACCACATATTCCTGTGTTGCTAATACTTATAACATCATTCTACATCTACGTTTACTGTAATGAGAGAAGACAATAAGCTATCTGCCTTAAGCAATGACCTACTTGGAGTTTTGTTGGGTTTAATTAAATTGAACACTTTTTTTTTAGTCGTATTAGAGTGTGGAATCATAAATACATCATTAACAACTCTATATAGTTATATCTTTTCTTACCATCTTTCGGCGACAAAGATTGTGAATAATTTCATAAAATATCAATTCTATGGAATTTTGATACTAATCATTCATATCTGATGCTATGTTTGCATTATCTACACATTTTGAAAATAAAGCTTCACCATTGTAGGCAATTATGTTATTTAGCAGCATTTGATAATCTAGAAACTCATTGTGAAGCTTTCCAACTTCAATTGTTGATCTAGAACAAGTAAAAAAAAATCACTGTAGCTATATTTTTTTAAAATGCCTGAGTTACATTCTTATAAGGAAATTAATGAATTATATATTCCTTTGGAATTCACTTTCAGACAGTGTTTTACTAGATTTTGTAATGGCATTCATGTAAAAAATATAAAATGTAACGATGCCTTACATTTACTCAAATCTTAAACATTTCCTCCATTGAATAAGTGCATTGTGTATATAGTTACTGTCCCAATGAAGATATCAGGGAAAGTACAATGATTTTCTTCATATTTTACATAATTCGGACAAGACATTTTGTTTAAAATAGTATCCTGTATCATGAATTTACTCGAAAGTTTATAAAAAGAAAAAAGAAAAAGAATGTAATTTATTGTTTAGCAAATGAGTCTTCTCTTCAAAAAAACTTGTTGAAATTGGTGAAAGAAGGCAGAATAGCCAAATAAAACAGCAAATATATCTTTGATATAGGATTTTGAAATGGTTGCTTTCAAACAAATAATCCTAGAAGACTTATTATACAGTGTTTGGAAAAACTCTGCAATGTATCATGATGTAGAACCATATTAATTGCCATTTCTAAGCTTAGCCATACTGTCAACACTTACCGCATTTTCTCTCTATTCAGTATCATGAAAGCAAAAAAACTCTTCTAACTACCTGTTTTGCTTTGTACACTCATCAAAAAAGAAAACGAATGTGAAAGTCTTCTTGACCGAAACATATGCATCCTTAAGTCTACTGAGGCAAAGAAAGCAATACTATGTACTAAGTGACAATGCAATCATATTGGTTACACATTTAACCATTTTAATACCAACCTGTCTTGAGACCACCTTTAGTTCTATGATATAAACTTCCACTTGTAAAGTGATTCAAATTAAAACCTTCCATTAAATTTACAGGTTAAATTATGTTCCAGACACTAGCTTAATAATGACTAAGTTATTTTTTACTACAATTAAACCTTGGGAGAGGTATTATGCGGGTAATAAACACACGCACTGGTTCAGTCCTTTATTAATTTATAAACAGTATTTAGTTTTTTGTTAAATCATTTCATTGCACTCTTGCAATCTCTTCAGTAACTTGTCTCTCCACTTCCATTTAATTGTATTTCTTTCAACACACATATCCACATCAAGAATCTTGCACACAAAATACACATATGAAATATTTTTTACTAAATTCTTCATTATTTTCAGAATTATTTGAAGCAAAGGCAGTGTTTTCCAACAGAAATATAACAAAAGAATTAGAAAAAACCAAGTCTTTTTTTTTTTTCTTGCATTACTATGACATGAAATTTCAGTTCAAATCAAAGTTTGAAGAACACTGCCACTGGCACTCCACAAAGGGAACAACAAAACAATAAAATGCTGTAAATATGGGAACATTTCTAAGATGCAGGAATATTCATCAAAATGCATGAATGTGTGAAGAGATAGCAAATGCTGGAAATTCCTGAATAATGCAAGAAGACTGACAAGGCTGTAATTCAAGAAACACCATTGAAAATAAGACAAGACAGTCAGAATAGGAACATCCTTGATCAAAGTTAGCTTGATCAGGATACAACAAACCAAACTAGGATGTTATTTAGGAATGATGCCAATTGTATAAGTTCTTGTATTGGCACAAGGGTACCACAGATTTGGTGGGTGGTCATAATTGACATCCTGTCTTCAATACAAGACTAGTGCTAGCAAGATTTGAATTAAAAATGAGAGAGAGAGAGAGAGAGAGAGAGAGAGAGAAAGTGTGTGTGTGTGTGTGTGTGTGTGTGTGTGTGTGTGTGTGTGTGTGTGTGTGTGTGTGTGTAAAACCTTTTCCTTACATTTAAAAAGGGATCTTGTGTCTAGGGAGACTCATTATTATGATAAATGCTCCTCAGAAGTCTTTGGATCATGGTGGCCTATAATGAAACAATTATTATTATTATTTGTCTTTCATCTACCTGGGATCAATCAAATACAGTTTCATCAAAATACTGGGGTTAATATAACTGACTAACCCCTTCTCATTAAATCCGAGACCTTGTGCCTAATTAAGAAACAAAGATTATTGCAGAATCATTACAACATCGAATTAAATACTTCACAGAATTTATTCCAGCTCTTTACATTCTGAGTTCAAATTCTGTAGAGGTTGACTTTGCCTTTCATCCTTTTGGGATCAATAAAATAAGTACCAGTTGAATACTGGGATCAATAAAATAAGTACCAGTTGAACACTGGGATCAATGTAATTGACTGACTCCCTCCCCTGAAATTGCTTTGACAGAGATTAATAAAATAAGGTACTAGCCAAGTAGTGGGGTTGATGGTATCAACAAACCCTTTCCCCCAGAAATACTGGCCTTGTGCCTAAATAAGAAACTATCTAAAATAGAGAACAGGCTGAATAGTTGGGATGTCAGGATATATGCCTTGCATTTCTTCCAGCTCTTTATGTTCTGAGTTCAAACACCATCAAAGTTAACTGTTTTTCACCCTTTTAGGGTCAATAAAATAAAGTACCCATTAAGTACTTGAGTCAATGTAATCAACCAGCCCTTCCCTCAAAATTTCAGGCCTTGTGCCCATAGTAAGAAAGGATTATTATACTTATTAACCCTTTAGCATTCAGATTAGTCATATAATGCTTATACATTCACATTGTTTTGAATTAATCATGTATTATCTCATAGCTTTGAGCTTTCAATGATGTAATTGTTTATTCTTAGAATGATATTGTATGGGGATGTGTAAGAGGCTGGATCTGGTCAATATGGGCATATAACAGATAGGCTATTCAGACCTGATATGGACAGTTTAATTCTTCAAGGGTTAAGACAGTTAACTGGCAGAATCCTTAGCGTGCCAGACAAAATGCTTTCTGGCATTTTGTCTGTTTTTACATTCTGATTTTGAATTCCACTAAGGTTAACTTTGCCTTTGATCTTTTCTAGCTGAAGGAAATAAGTACCAGTCAGACACTGGAGTCAATGTAATCAACTAGCCTCCCCCTCCTCTAAAATTTCAGGCCTTGTGCCTATAGTAGAAAGGATTATTATTATTATTCTTATTAAGGCAGTGAGCAGACAGAATCATTTGCACATTGGGCAAAATGCTTGGTGGCATTTCGTCTGTCTTACATTCTGACTTCAAATTCCACTGAGGTCAACTTTGCCTTTCATCCTTTTGGGGTTGACGAAATAAGTATCAGCTATGTACTGGGGTCGATGTAATCGACTAGCCTCCTCCCCACAACTTCAGGCCTTCAGGATTATTATTATTATTTAAGGTAGCGAGCTGGCAGAATTGTTTGCATGCTGGATGAAATGCTATGCAGTACTTCATCTGTCTTCCCGTTCTGAGTTCAAATTCCACTAAGGTCGACTTTGCCTTTTATCCTTTCAGAGTCAAGTACCAGTGAAACACTGTGGTCGATGTAATCGACTAGTCCCCTCCCCGCAAATTTCAGGCCTTTTGCTTTCAATAGAAAGGATTATTATTATTTATTTCTTTATTGCCCACAAGGGGCCAAACAAGGATAGACAAAGGGATTAAGTCGATTACATCAACCCCCAGTGCGTAAATGGTACTTATTTAATCGCCCCCGAAAGGAGGAAAGGCAAAGTCGACCTTGGCGGAATTTGAACTCAGAACATAATGGCAGACGAAATGCTTAGCGGTATTTTGTCTGCCATTACGTCCTGAGTTCAAATTCTGCCGAGGTCGACTTTGTCTTTCATTCTTTCGGGTTCGATAAATTGAGTATCACTGAAACACTGGGGTTGATGAAATCGACTAGACCACTTCTCCAAAATTTCAGTCTCTTGTGCCTTTAGTAGAAAGGCTGTTTTTCTTAATGTAAACCCTTGTGATTGATAAAGAAATTATTATTATTATTATTATTATTATTATTTAACGGAAATGACTCCTGACTATTAAGCCAGGATGTACAATTTGAAAAATGAAAGCCATATAATTAAGTAGGGAATGTATGCACCAGTTTTTCATCTATCACTCATGAGAATTAAAGATTAATAATTTAAAAAATCATAGATTTTATTAGCAAATATATAAATGAATGAAAACTATAAATCCGATTTTAAAGTCAGACTTATCTATATAAATAGATATAAATATCTTATGTGTGCATTGTATACCTTGCGTCCATGTCCTCAATATATATTTAGATAGATAGATAGATAGATAGATAGATAGATAGAAGGGAGGAAGGGGGAGAGAAAAGCTTATTACAATGAATAGTTTCTTATAATGATGGTGTTGTAAGTGTATCAGCCCATCTACCAACCACACTAACTGTTAACGTCTTGTACGGAAAGCATGACTTGTGTAAATTTTTGTATACGTGTACAACAACCATAGGTGTTCACGCGAATGTCTGCTCTCTCTCTCTCTCTCAACACATGAAACCGGCCGGTAAGGCAGAGATCAATTGTCTGAAACAAAATAAATATAACGATGTTTTAAATGCATTTCAAAGCTTCTTGTAGTGAGTGACTCGTGTTTATAGGATCAGAAATATAAAAATGTGTAATTAAAGTTGTTGTTTTATTCCAGGTCAGCGCTGACCACATTTTGCCAAGTCTTTTTTATTTTATTTTATTCTATTTTCAAGCACAGTATATCTAGGATTATATTATGCAAGGTGTTTCCCTTGGTGTAACTACTTAACTCTAGATCAGCCCTGATCAAACACATTTGTTCAAAAGCAATCTAGCTGTAACTATACCATCTGTCTTTGTTTTTACTTAAAGACAAGTGTATCACATTATTCACGTCGGTGTGTAGTTTGAGGAATATTTGGCTGCTATTTGTAACAGCTCGAGCAACTAAGTAGATGCTTCTCCGTTGGGTCGATACAGACACCTGTTGTCACTTTCATTTATCTCCAAGTCAGTTCTTGTTTAAACAAACTATGAACAAAATCATTTCAACTGTCACCATTCAGTAATTTAAGAGCCACGTAGGGCTATAATGAGTTAACAAGCGTACCATACAATGGGTTAACATTTTAACTCATTGTAGTCCTGCATAGCCCTTAATTAGGGGTTTCATAAATATGAAAATTAACCGGAACTGACAACAGTAACATTCTATAATTTCATTAAGAGAACTGGTGAAATCCCCTAATTTTATTAACAGTGTACATTCGTTGTGCCACGCGTAAGTGTATAGTAACATTCTAATGATATCTTAAATATTTCAGAAACAGCAGCTGAAGTACGTCTTTCCAACGTAATGCATCTAGCAACGAACACCGTTCGGAAGGTAATTCGATGATTTGTATGTCGTGATTTATGCTCAATTTACTTTCATTTCTAGCAAATCGAGCTCCCACGCAGACGCTCACTCGTTGGCTCCGACAGCCACCTGTAGACGAATACAACAATAGCTGTAGTGGTGGTGGTGGCGGTGGTAGTAGTAGTAGTAATAGTAGTTAGTGCAACTAGTGTCGGCGGTTTAAGATGAACCTCACATAGGTTCGCTTCGTTCTTTCACTCAAACCTAGTATTAAAAGCGTGCAGGTCACACACCTTTTTTTTTTTTTTTCGCGTATGCCACCACCATTAGTACTACTACCACTATGCCACCCACTGCATTAATTTGCAATTATTAATTGCAGCAACGTTGC
>NW_026393178.1:6814-10454 GCF_001194135.2 Octopus bimaculoides | reverse complement strand
TGCCACCCACTGCATTAATTTGCAATTATTAATTGCAGCAACGTTGCCCAGTACCCAACTTTACAATATGACGTCACATATGAAAAAAAAAAAAAAAACACCAAGACATTCACGAAAATTTATACCACATTATATACATACATATACAAGCAGACATTCCGATACATAATTAAGCTGTTCAGTCACTGAACTGCGATATATCTGGAGCATCGCCTTCAAGGGTCATCAAACTCAGCAGTACTTGCACAGTTTTTGTTGTTGTTGTTTTTTAATTTTTTTAATTATTTTTTTTTTAATTTTATTTTATTTGCGATCTACATTTATCGACTGGTTCAGTAATCTTTTTGACAAAACACGGGGTTTTACACTAGTGAACATAAGCCTGCACAAGATCAGAAACATGCCCATATCCGCTCCTCATAGTTTTACGCCTGCTTTCTATGCTGGCATGGGTTGGACGGATATGTGTGTATCTGTGCGTCTTTTGTGTTCGTTCATCTCTCACTGCTTCAAGATGATGTTGGAGTGTTTTCATCTCTTTAACTTGGCAGTTAGCAAAGAATAACTAATAGAATAACTACCAAACCTAGAAAAATACTGTGTTTGATTTCATTGAGTAAATCCTTTAACATGGTTCCCCAGCATGGCCAAGGGACCAAGGAGTGAAAAATAAACGAATATGGAACGTGTGTACAGGTGTTGCGAAGAAGTTTGCTTCACAGCCACTGTTTGGCAACTTGGACAAGTATCTCCTGCTATAGCCCTGAGCTAACCAAAGCTTTGTAAGTGGAATTGGTAGATGGAAACGGAAAGAAGCCTGCCATATATGTGTACGAGTGTGTGTGTGTGTATGTGTTAGTGTCTGCTTGTCTTAACATTGTGTGATAGTTGTAAATGATTGTCACTGCACTCCAAGTAGTGTTGTTCCTTGCCAATATTCTGTGAGAAAATGTCTGGTCATGGGGAAATATTACTTTGTTTGGAAGCAGATAAAGGTTAATGACAGGGAGGGCATCTGGCTATAGAAAATCTGCCTCAGTAAATGCCATTGAACACCATGGAAGCACAGAAAGGTAGATATTAAAATGATGATGATGATGATATAGGCGTGGCTGTGTGGTAAGCAGCTTGCTTACCAACCACATGGTTCTGGGTTCAGTCCCATTGTGTGGCACCTTGGGCAAGTGTCATCTACCATAGCCTCAGGCCAACCAAAGCCTTGTGAATGGATTTGGTAGACGGAAACTGAAGGAAGCCCGTCGTATACATATATGTAAATATGTGTGCGTGTGTATGTTTGTGTGTCTGTGTTTGTCCCTCCACCATCGCTTGACAACCGATGCTGGTATGTTTATGTCCCTGTAACTTAGTGGTTCGGCAAAGAGACCAATAGAATAAGTACTAGGCTTACAAAGAATAAGTTCTGGGATTGATTTGTTCAACTAAAGGCAGTGCTCCAGCATGGCCGCAGTCAAATGACTGAAACAAATAAAAGAATAAAAATAAAAAATAACAAAGAATATATATATATATATATATGTATACAGGATAGCCACAAAGTTATGCACCATGAGAGATTATCAAGTATGCTTTATTAGCAATGAAGTAGGTAATCCATTACAAATGTTCAAAGTGTTGGCCATGTAGCTCTAAACAAGTGACCATACGCTATCTGAAATTGCAATGAACCTTCTCAAATAGCTCTTAATTGCTGTTGACTTGTTCACACGCTTCAACAATTCTCTGAAGATGTCCTTGGTCACAAATCTTTTCAGAATACACAAGGGATTTAATGTAGCCCCAGAAGGAAAAGTCCATGAGAGTTAAATCTAGTGACCATGGTGCCCATTCTATTGTCTGTCTTTATGTTCTGAGTTCAGATTCTACTGAGGTTGACTTTGCCTCTCATCCTAAAGGTCTTATCCTTTAGGGATGAATGACTTTGCCTCTCATCTGAGTTCAAATACCTCAAGGTCCACTCTACCTTTCATCCTTTCTAGGTCAACGAAATAAGTACCAGTTCAACACTGGGATTGATGTAGTCAACTTACCCTCTTTCCTCAAAATTTCAGGCCTTGTGCCAATAGTAGAAAGGATTATTATTATTATTATCATTATTATTATTATTCAAATTCTGCTGCAGCCAACATTGCCTTTCATCCTTTCGGGGTCGATAAAGTAAGTACCAGTTGAGTACTGGAGTTGATTACATCAATTATCCCCCTCCCCCAAATTTCAAGTTTTGTGTCTTTAGTAGAAAGGATTATTATTATTATTAAATTTTGACATGATTCGTTACACAAAATAAAATTGCTATGAATGTCTCGAAGGCATTTTTTTGTCTCTTGTCAAATTGGACCCTTGGGGTTAGAGAATATCTTTGAATTAATAATTCCAAATTAATGCAGTGGTTGGCAAGGCTGTAGTAGCAATATTGGTAGAGGAGGCAGCAGCAGTAGTGGAAGAAGAAGAAGAATGGTATATATGTTTAAAAAAAGCATGTGTGTGACCTCCATCCATGCTCTAATCACCAGCTTTGTAAGTGAGACAATGAAGCAAATCTTTGTGAGATCTTCTTAAACTTCTGACACTACTTGTGCCTAACCATTACTACTACTAATGCTGCTGCTGTGTGTATAAAACTAAATACTCATACAAATACTTGGTACAACTAAAGGATTATAATAAATCAATTTGTCCTATGGTATTCAGAAAACATTGTTTATAATTTATGAAGCAGCTTATAATCAGACAACATTCTTATATTGGCTGACAATAAATTCCAGAATCATGGGGCAATAAACTCAAAAGTTTCATTAAATGACTGGTCGCTGAAAGGCCCTGTAAAGAACAATTGTTGAGACCTGATACTCAGATGTGTCAGTTTACATTTGAACTTCACCAAAAATCGTAGTGTTTTACCTTGACTTTAAGTGATTTGACCATCGCCATTGCTTGGGTACTGCCTTGAAGGGTTTAGTCAAACAAATCAGCCACAGAACTAATTTTAAGTCTAGTATTTATTCTATCAGCCTTTTTTTTTTTTTTTTTTACCAAACTGCTAAGTCACAAGGTCACAAATAAACCAGTAACAGTTGTCAAGTGGTGGTAGGGAACAAATACAAACACAAAGACACACACACACACACACACACACATACATACATACATATATATAAAAGGGCAGAGTTGTTTATAGAAGACTAGCAGTTGCCCATGAATAACAACAGTAAATATGTCCATTCTGCTGAAATGAAATTTTCAGTAAATTTTCTATATCCTTGTGCAGCTGAAGATTGCTCTGCATTTTGCATTTTAATGTAATGCTCACATTACTTAAAATAATGGAGTAGCATGAAACGTGCGTACTGCAATAACCTCGGAAATCCGTGTTGCTTTTTTTGATTTTTGATCACCTTGTTTTTGGAATTGTTTGGATAATACCATACTATATTCTGGTGCCTAAACTTAAGTGCCACATTCAATTTTGAATCTAAATTTTTACATATATATATAGACATATACATACACACACACATATATATATACATACACACATATATATACACACACACACACATATATATATATAGACATATATATATATATAGACATATATATATATATATATATATATATA
>NW_026393178.1:2488-6356 GCF_001194135.2 Octopus bimaculoides | reverse complement strand
CATCATCATCGTCGTTTAACGTCCGCTTTCCATGCTAGCATGGGTTGATACACACACACACACACACACACATATATTTAACAGATTTCCACATATTCTTTGCCTACCAAATACACTCACAAAGCATTACCCAGATGGGGGCTAAAGGTGCCAGGCAGTCGCAATGAATCTGAAACCATGTGGTTGCAAAGCTCCTTCAGCATACAGTCTTACTAAGCTACAAACAGTGACGTTGTCATTTCCTGTCAACAAATCATCCTCTGGCCTTGCATGTTTGAAGCTCTGTAGAATAAGAGATCCCTTACTTGAAAACAGATATGGATTAACAACAGGAAGATAACCAGCAGCAAAATAATGCCTCAATAATATGTTAAGAACAAATGAAAAATGACCCACCCACTTGTATAAGCTTGACAAAACAGATGATATACTTGATGTTGGAATGAACAATATCAACAGGTCTCTCTTTGACCCACTATTTTTTTATTAAGTCACTATCTTGTGCTCTTCCTCCAACTTCATTACTTCCTTATCTACCACTTTTTCCTGTTCTCTGTGCCATGCCTCTTGTATAACAGGAGATGGTACTGCATCTCTCCATATTCAATCTCCCCATCATCGTCTTTTATCAGTCAACCTCGCTTCCATCACAATGCCTGTGTAACAAAGAATGACAATGAATGTGTCCATATTCAATACCCCTTATTATTACACATCCTTACTATGACCTCCTTTGTCTCTCCCTCCTCTCTAATGTCCTTTTTACTGACATCCACCAATCTCTCTTACCAGCACACATCTCTTGCCATCCATCACTCACATGCTCTTACCATTACTTATCATTATTACCAAACTTCAATCATTTATTCTCTCTCTTGCACATTACTCTTTTCACTATCAATCATTATTGACATGCATCATTTCCACCAGCTGCCACTATTCCCTGTTCCACCCCCTGCCACTCCTCTATATCCCTCTTATATCACCCTACCCCCCATCTTACATCCTTCTTCTGGAAAACAGCTACTCATGGTGTTTTTCTATCCAATCTCCTTACCAATCAACCAATATATAACTGTTTATCCAAGGTCAACTTTGTCTTTCCTCCTTTCGGAGTCGATTAAATAAGTACCAGTTACACACAGGGGTCAATGTAATCGACTTAATCCCTTTGTCTGTCCTTATTTGTCCCCTGTAGGATATAAAGGAATAAATATATAACTGTTTCTCACTGTCACTCTTTCATTACTCTCTCCTACAATACTCTCATTTGAGGTTAGCTGCTCTTCCTGTCGCCAATCCTTACCTTTCTCTCAAGTAAGCAATTTCTTTATTCAACAGGTCTTTAAAAATTCAAAGTGACTGGCCACACACACTTGTGCTAAGAAGGTTTGTACTTCCCACTGTTCAACCTGAATGTAGCAACAAATATAGCAAGCACATACATTGCTAGCTCTAACTGACACTTCCTAAAATAACATAAATATGAATTATTGAACAGAAACAATTCAAAAGTTAGCTACAGCTGCATACCCCCCCCCCCCATAAAACACACCATATAATTACTAAACTATAGCTTAACAAATAAACATGCAAGATATAACCACAAACTCATGTGACAGCATGAGGAAAACATGTCTAGTCTACAAAGCAACAGTGTCACAAGCTGAGCAAACTGAAAATAATTGTTGGCACTAATACTGGAACTTTCAAAGACACATTCAAACAACACACAAACAAAAATAAACACAACATCACTAACTTAATGCATCCAGGAATTAAAATATGGAATAGGAAAAAACAAACTACATGTCTTTATATATAAACCACACCTGAATCTGCCCCTTATGCACCAGAGAAAAATAGCACATAATCACACGAAACAAACATTCACTTGAGAAGAGTAATGATATTATGTCATACTGCAGACAGTAAAATAAACTTGTCTTCAAAAACTTATCCAAACTCCAAACAGGATAAGATAACCCTGAAGGCACACACACACACACACACACACACACACAATTTGACACCTACAAGAGTTAAATACACATTATACAACACATAGACATATATAGAGACAATTCAAACCTTGGCCAAGTTACACATTCACACATTTATGTGAAAGAAAAAATAGAGACACCTGCAAGAATTGAATCACCAACAACCAACACAAGTTAAACACACAGTACACCACAAATACAAAGACAAGTTAAAGACAAGTTTTGGTTACTTCACACACACACACACACACAAACAAACTGAACCATATGTATTAACCCTTTTGTTACCATATTTCTCTTGATATACACTGACTTTGTTTCAAGTAATTTCAAGAACAATGAAGAATTTAGTAAAATTATTAAGCTTATATTTGGAATATAAATTAACATGAATTTTTAATGGTAGGTTTTAATTTAAAACACTTCAAAACAGGAAGTTTGTATCTCAGAACTAGGGGCAGTTTCAGGTGGGTTGGTATCAAAAGGGTTAATATAGAATATAAAAACATGCAACAAAACCTACACATATACATGCAAACACACTTAAAGATTTATATATCTCTTCTCATTTATCATTGATACATTCATCACTGATTCAAGATAACACAGTATACACAACTGTGAACCATGTTATGTTTACCACAAACTGATCTCACCCATCCACCACAGCATTGTTGGTGCCATGTTAAAAGCAATGGTGCTATGCTGCATAAAAGGCACCTGGTACACTCTGTGGAGTGGTTGGCATTAGGAAGGCCATCTAGCCATAGAAACCATGCCAGAACAGACAAAGAAGCCTGATGTGGTTCCTGGCCTTACCAGCTCCAGTCAAACCATTTAACCCATGCCAGCATGGAAAAGAGACATTAAATGATGATGATGATGATGATCTGTGATAACAAGGATCAGTAGTCAGTCGAAGGTTCTGCTTGTTATGTTTTTCAGTTATTTTTTTTTTATCATTTACTGGTCATATGTTATTAAACTATACCTTAAATATTTTTCCAAACATGAAGCAAGTTAGGGGAACAATTTGGGGTCTCAGAACAGAACCTAGTTTTCCTATATGTTCTATTATTCAATAATCACGAATTCATTTAACATGATGTACTTTTGGAAGCAAACACCCATCATAAATGGAGACAGATGTAATTCTAAAACTTGATCTACAGTATTACACACTCCTAAACTTATTCATTAATTAGTTTTATAGTTAAATTCATCAGGCCTACATCAAAATACATGCACAAACAAATCTTTAAAATTCCTCAACCTTAACAAAGTTGAAACTCACCCCTATAGAATCATTATAAAATGACATCAATATTTGCAAACAATGCAACACACAGCAAAACAAACTTGACCAAAAGAGCTTACAGCCAGCCATGATTACATTGGTAGATAAATTCAGTAAATATGTTACCCAATAAAAAAAATAACAACAAGACAAATTCAAACATGCCTTCCTTATCAACAAATACAAGGAAAGCAATATCATCATATCATTTAATGGCTACTTTTCCTAGAATCTGTTGAAGCAGATTTACTATGACTGGATGCTCTTGTTGTCACCAACACTCAACTATTTCTAAGAATGATATTTCTCCATGACCAGACACACTTCCACAAAAGATTGGAAACGAAGGACATCGCTTGCATGAGTGATACTTGCTTACAACTGCTACATGATATCAAGGCAAGGAGACAATAACACACACACACGTATGCAACAGACTTTTTTATTTTTCAGTTTCCATGTACCAAACACACTCACAAGGCTTTGGTCAACCCAGATTTATAGTAGAACACATTTGCCATAGGTGGCATACAGAGTGACTAAATCATCGTCAATTTATATGTATATA
>NW_026393177.1:0-262 GCF_001194135.2 Octopus bimaculoides | reverse complement strand
ATATATATATATGTACATATATATATATATGCATTACAAAGTAGATTATATTTTGTTCACATTTATGTTGTTGTTTTTAGTTGCGTTTTTGTTTTTGTTTTCTTATCTAGAGTTATATTGGAAATATTGATCTGCCCAATTTATCAGTTTGTGTTCATTCATGTGTGACGTCTTTTCATAAAAATACTGCTTTGTTACCTGCTGGTATATAGCCAAAGGTTTTTTTTTTTTTAACCACTTTCCCACCAAACTTGCCTGGAAT
>NW_026393176.1:0-424 GCF_001194135.2 Octopus bimaculoides | reverse complement strand
GTGTATTCCCTTATTGGGATTGTCACATTAAGTTGACAATATACTACAAGTAATAATAATGATAATGATTAATTAATTATAAACGATTATCATTACGTTCTTATGGTTTTACCAATCCACTACCACTTGGATTAGTATTTTTTTTTATCGTTCCCAAAAGGATGATAGAAAAAGTTGACATAGGTGGGATTTGATCTTAGAGCACAGAAAGTCGGAACAAACGCCATCAATTATCGAACCTTTGAAGACGGGTTCGGAGCTAGCTGTCATGAAACTATGAGCCATCATTTGAAACCCTTTCAGTTAAGCAGTATTCCTCCACAAGTCAGAAATCTCCCTATTCTCTGTATTTGTGTATCACACGAGGTGGCTACTATATTCTTTTACTTATTTCAGTCATTTGACTGCGGCCATGCTGGAGCAC
>NW_026393175.1:0-232 GCF_001194135.2 Octopus bimaculoides | reverse complement strand
ACACACACACACACACACACACACACATATACACACTCATATATACAAATATATATATGTGTGTGTATGTATAAAAATACACATACACACATATAACCACACATAATTTCTCTCTTCCATTCACATGCATGCATCGAATATTTCCATTTTTATTCACTGCAACATTCGTTTTATTTTTTAAGTTATATATTCACACACACACACACACACACACACACACACACACACACAC
>NW_026393174.1:0-516 GCF_001194135.2 Octopus bimaculoides | reverse complement strand
GTGTGTGTGTGTGTGTGCATGTGTGTTTATACATGTGTGTGCGCACATTAGTGTATATGACCACATTCCTGTATAGCAAATGGCATGGCCAATCAAGTTTTGAAGAGAATATTTTGTAGCCATTTTTTAAGCTCCCTCTACTCTGAGTACAAATCACACTGAAGGGTACTTTGTTTCTCATCATGCAAGATGTCGATAAATAAAGTACTGGTTTGGTGATGATGCTGAGTCCCTGTTGAGTTTTTCTTTCTCACTTTCTCACTTTCTCACTTTCTCACTTTCTCACTGGAACAAATCTGTTGTGTTTAGACCTGGAGAGAGATGGGTTCCACAAGGTTTAGAAATTGTCCAAGACTGGCAATATATCATAACGACACCTAAATGAATCTATCACAAGTTGAGGGCCTAAAAACTATGAAGGTGTGTGTGTGTGGGTGTATATATATATGTATACACACACACATATGTCTATATATTTATCCATATGTATGTAAGTATATATATATATATATATAT
>NW_026393173.1:0-936 GCF_001194135.2 Octopus bimaculoides | reverse complement strand
TGTGTGTGTGTGTGTGTGTGTCTGTGTGTCTGTGTGTCTGTGTGTGTGTGCCTATATATTTGTTTGCAAATTATTGCTTCTACGAAAACTGCTATAATGCTGAGTCGATCCTACAAATCTATTGCGCAGTTTTCAGCTAAATTTTGTCTATGACGAAATTGTTAAACGTATCATTGTCACAGGTTACAGGATATGTAAGCGGATGGCAAACATGTCCAGCCATGTTCTACATAGGCACCCACACACAAAAAATAAACATTCACATACCAGCCATTTATGCGTCAGTGTGTGTGTGTGTGTTTGTGTGTGTGTATGAGTGTGTGTATGTGAGGTGTGTGTGAGTATAGCGTGTATATATATATATATATATATATATATATAATCATAAAGAGAATGAGAGCGAGAGAGAGAGAGAGAGAGAGAGAGAGAGATAGAGAGAGAGTGTGCGTGTGTATAAATATAATCATACACGTATGTATAATATATATATTTATACAGACACGCACACTCACACATATTTATATAAATGTATACATGCATATACATGTGTGTATATATACATCGGAAACCGCTATTTTTTACCAGGTAAATTAAGTGTGCAACTTATAGAAAGGCGCGCCTAATGTGTGTATTTTTTATAAGTTTCAGGAGGAAAATAATTTGTGTTTGGAATGATTCCACTGATTTTTTTCTCAGAAGTAAAGTTAGTCATGTGAACAACGTGAAAGACTACTGCTACAGTACGTTGGTGCCCGGAAGAAAACGAAGTTTATTTGTTTTGTTTTGACTTCATGTTTTGATCATGTTATTTTTAATCTAATAAAGACTTTCATACTGACGAAATGTGTTTGTTGTTGATTATAGTAAAATAAAATCATAACAATAGCATCTCGTAGTTGTAAAATAAGGCATTTTGAAACTACATACACGTCAACA
>NW_026393172.1:0-438 GCF_001194135.2 Octopus bimaculoides | reverse complement strand
CTCAGCTGTAGAAACGAGTTGCAACGTCACTGGTGCCAAGCTGTATCGGCATTTGCCTTTCCTTGGGATAACATCAGTGGCATGGATAGGGAAGGCTGGTATGCATGGGTGACCACTGGTCTTTCATAGAAACATCCTTGCTCTTTTGCCTCGGAGGGTAACTTTCTAGGTGCAATCTCATGGTCATTCATGACCAAATGGGGTCTTTGCCTTTTACCCTTTACCATGCCACTCTGTCATTGAACAAGCCAGCAACTATATACCACACTATCATACAACACTATATACCACCTCACTACACAACACACCAACACTATATACCACTCAGCCGTGCCACTTTAGTGGTTGTTGGCGGTCATCGTTGCTTGGTAATTCAGTCTCCATGGCTGCATTCGTTCTTTAGTCGGGGTCACCAGTTATAGGTTGGTAGTCCAGAAT
>NW_026393171.1:0-413 GCF_001194135.2 Octopus bimaculoides | reverse complement strand
TTTAATTAGTTTAAATGTACACAAATGCATAAAAATAATTTAAAATTCCAATAGACATTCTAAGATACTATTAAATTTCATTCAATTTTAAAAATGGTAAAAACGGATAGAAATTATAGGATGACCTGATATATATATATATATATATGTATATATACTGTGTCTATGTATATGTATGCATGTATATATATTTATATATGTATATATGTATGTATGCATGCATGTATGTTTGCATGCTGTAGAGGCCGTATTAAAATAGCTATCCATGTATCATACCCAGTGTAAATACATCATTGAAAGGTGACTTTATTGTGGTATTCGTCCGGAGCTAACATTTCTGACACTGAGCTAGGTGGGGGTGCTAGTCTCCCCCTCGCAAATATAAGGACACAGGAAATGTGTCAAGGCCGACA
>NW_026393170.1:0-339 GCF_001194135.2 Octopus bimaculoides | reverse complement strand
AGTATACACAATCATATTGACACTCACACACGCTCACAAATATACATATCCCAAAGTATACACGTATTTACGCTTAACCATCACTACACCTATAAATAGATATATATATATACATACACATGTATATGTATACATATGCATACATGTATTTATATGCATATATATATTTGTGTGTATATATATATGCATATGTATATATTTATGTATGTATATTTGTATGTGTTTATATTTAGGTATGTTTTTAAATATGTACATATGTATATGTGTCTGTAATCCACGTTAAATAATATGATGATGAGGATACATACACATGCTTATATATATAATTCATATATATAT
>NW_026393169.1:0-236 GCF_001194135.2 Octopus bimaculoides | reverse complement strand
ATCATCATCATCATCATCATCATCATCATTATCATTACTATCATCTTATTTGTATATTTTTATTTATTTTTCCTTCATTTCCACCAAAGACATGCCTGTAATTTCAAATTCACAAGCGTATACCTTTGGTGTGTAAAATATATGGCACTGTACTTACATAATTAGAGTGTGTGTGTGTTTTGTTTCCTTTGTGTATGTAAGTACACCCCAATATTGTCTTTGACCTTTATATATAT
>NW_026393168.1:0-1391 GCF_001194135.2 Octopus bimaculoides | reverse complement strand
TTATTATTATTATTATTATTATTATTATTATTATTATTATTATTAGAATTTTATTATTATTAGAATTTTGACTCTATATCTTCAGGAGGAGTTACCTCAATCCTTTCTATATTATTATTATTATTATTTTATGTTTGACTTTTGTTTTGCATTTGTACAAGTTGGATCCAAGTCTCACCCAGAGACCTCAAGAGACAACAAGTTAGAAGTTCATGTAGGTGTTATGCCTAGGGTACCATATATTTGGATTTGTACAGTTTTGTTCAAGTGAATGTTTAAGAAACCATAAGAAAATTATGTGTTTGCTTTAAAATATCATATTATTATTATTATTATTATTATTATTATTATTATTATTATTATTATTATTATTATCATTATTATTATTATTATTATTCAGGTCACTGTCGAATTGAACTCGGAATCTTAGGGTTAGTAGTAACCACTACGCCATATGCCCACGGGCATATGGCGTAGTGGTTAAGAGTTCGATTCCAGACAGTGACCTGAATAATAATAATAATAATAATAATAATAATAATAATAATAATAATAATAATAATAACAACAACATCGAAAAATACCTTAGGAATGAGAACTCGTTTTCGAAATTTCCCCACGACATCTGATGAAGGCTGGAGGGTATATCAGCTGAAACGTGTTAAGAACAAACATGATGAGGACAAATATCCGTTAAATGTAAATAATGTAAATAATATATGCATATGTAGGTGTATGTTTCGTATCCGAAAATTTATTTTCCTTGCTGAACGCTTCCTTTATGGTGATGCCGTTGATGACTTTGTAGCCCAGTTCTTGCATAGAAGAATCGATGGCATTGATCGAATGGTAATGTTGGTGGAGGATGAGGTTGATTTATACTAACTGATATTCCGTCGTTTGCAACGACGATGTGTGCTCCAGTTCATCCGATCAACGGACCAGCCTGCCTCTGAAATTAACATGCAAGTGGCTCTACTAAATTTATACTCGGGCTAAGCCCGAACAACCCGAGTACTGGAGTCGCCATTACCTTACCTGCCATTTTGGGTGTTCTGGGTATCAAAACCTGCCCCTCGCATCACATAACATTGCAACACAACTTTTTGTTTTATCTCGAATAGTCCTGTATTATGGAGCGTTTACCCAAAATTAAAGTAGAAAAATATCCCACGACATTCAAACAGTACCTGGATAAATTCCTCCAAGATGTAACAGACAAACCACCAAAACCTGAATAAGTCCCAGCCAACAGCAACTCTTTGCTCAAGTGGTCCAAGATGCCCTGAAACATAACTTAAAAGACTTTTCCAGGTGCTATTATTAAATTAGATACGGCCTGGGCCGATAAAGAACTAAGCCAATTTAAGTCACACACACACACACACACA
>NW_026393167.1:0-588 GCF_001194135.2 Octopus bimaculoides | reverse complement strand
CGATAGAATAAGTACCAGGCTTACAAAGAATAAGTCCTGGGGACGATTTGTTCGACAAAAGGCGGTGCTCCAACATGGCCACAGTGAAATAACTGAAACAAGTATAAACAAAAATAAGTGTTTGAGACATACTATTTTTGAGAAAGAAGCTAAAATTAATTCTTTAATTCTTTAAATTGTTTCAACTTTAATGCTGCGGCCATGCTGGAGCACAAGATTGTTTTTTGTTAATTTAAGAATTGGGATGATAGAGTAAACAGGAAATGAAGGAAATGAGTAGGAAGAAGTGGATAAACAGGTTTAATTCCATCTTTAGGGTGAGGCTTCTATGAAGTTGACTAATCTTAAAGAGCATATGGCTACTAAACGTGTTTTGCATTACGTGACAAGTAAACAAGCCAATATACACGGAAGACTGCCTAGGGCTAAATTTCATCATAGAAGCCACTCTCTGAGTGTATATATTAAACTCACTAAAATATGCTTCATGGAATTTCTTTTCATGCACACATTTCAATGTGGTTAATTCAACTATTTATTTATTGCCCGCAAGGGGCTAAACATAGAGGGGACAAACAAGGACAGACA
>NW_026393166.1:0-511 GCF_001194135.2 Octopus bimaculoides | reverse complement strand
ATATATATATATATATATATATATATATATATATACATATGTCTATGTATGTGCATTTATGTACATGTGCAAGTCTGTATGTCTTTAATGTTGTTGGAACAACTTTCTCGACTATTGTCATTTGTTAGTACATTCCAACATCAAGATTTATCTGTTGTTTATCTACTTATTATTTATATAACTGTTTCTCTTTTAGTGTAATTTATTTATTTCCTCTAGAATTCCGTAGGAGACAAACAATCCCCATCTAAAATCTGTCAATTCGGTTTCTTTCGCTTTTCTTTTCTCGAACTCTACCCACTTCTTCTCACGCTGCACTGTAGCTATTTAAATCACAATAGTTAGTTTCCAAAGTAGTTGATGTATTTTGTTATCTTCATTTAAAATCATAGCGTCTACACTGAAGCTCCAAATCTTATAAGGCTTCTTGTTTTTCTAATCAAAATTTAATGCGTTTCTTTCCTTTCTTTAATGTGTTTTTTTCTCATATATATATATATATATATATATG
>NW_026393165.1:0-211 GCF_001194135.2 Octopus bimaculoides | reverse complement strand
ATATATAATTGGAACTCAGCAGAAAAGAACATTATTCGAAAACGACATGATTTAGCAAATAGCAAAGCAACACTCTGCTTCTATACTTACATTTCAAAAATTATCTCACTGAAAATGTATGTTTTTATTACATGTAACATTTCTATATATTTACTTCATCATTACCGACGTTATTACTTCCTTTTCTAAAAAATTATATGCATATTTTTTA
>NW_026393164.1:0-311 GCF_001194135.2 Octopus bimaculoides | reverse complement strand
ATATAGTTACACACGCACAACATACACACATGGACACACATACACACGCACACACACGCACTCACTAATACACACACAAATATATATATATATAAACTAGTAAATGGAAATCAGTCGGAATCTGAAGTGCGTGACTTAAATTGGAATTTCGTGCGCAGTATATATCCTTATTATCCATAAGCAAACACATGCACATAAATCATTTAAACGCGTGTATATACCACATATATGCCAATACATATGTCTGTTTTCGCGAGTATAGATTTTATATATATATATCTATATATATATATATATATATATATATATTC
>NW_026393163.1:383-926 GCF_001194135.2 Octopus bimaculoides | reverse complement strand
CACACACACACACATATTTATATAATTATATATATATAGATGATATACATATGTGTGTGTGTGTATATATGAATATGAGAGTACGTGTTTTATGTGTGCTGTTTGTCGTTGCATTCATACGTAAAAACCAACCTATATATTTATCGACATACATACATACGTACATACACTTATGTGCGCGTGTGCATATCTGCATACGGTGTGTGGTTTATTGTTTTATAAGACAGGTCGGTGTGGATGTGTCTGTGTGTAGAACAGCCTCCTTTTTGTGTATGCGTATGTTTGCATGTGTGTATCCGTGTGTGTGTGTGTAACTGTGTATGCAATCATGGATGCATGGATGATGGGTGTATACATTTTCATATGTGTATATGTGATTCAATACTTATATCTGTCTGTGTTGAAGAAAGCTTCATGTTTAGTTATGTATGTATGCGTTATGCATGTATGTATGTAGGTACGCACCTATGTATGTATGTCTGTATGAATGTATTATGTACGTATGTATGTACGTATAAATGTATGCCAGTATTATGTTCGTAT
>NW_026393163.1:0-301 GCF_001194135.2 Octopus bimaculoides | reverse complement strand
TTGTATGTATGTATGTATGTATGTACGTATGTATGTATGCATGTATGTATCTCTCTATTTTTGTACTGCAAATATGCGTGAATATTTGTGTTTATACGTGTAAATGCGTATACACGCGCACGTGTGTGTGTCTGTGTGTGTCTCTGTGTGTGCCTGTGTATTTGAATGAGTGTGTGTGTTAGCGTGGCTGTGTTCGTATGTGTGTGCATACTTCTACCTGCGACGCTGTGTTTGTCTTTAGTATTTTATTCACACTTTTCCGTATTATTATGAATGTATATATATATATATATATATATAT
>NW_026393162.1:0-261 GCF_001194135.2 Octopus bimaculoides | reverse complement strand
GTAACTAAACGGGTATTTCAGTGATAAACCAACGGTTCCTCAGACAATTGCAACCTCTCCAAGATAATGGTATCCACATCAACAACGATAATGGGTCTCATGCTGTTCTTAGAAATATGTCTATGCATTTTTGGAGTCGCAGTAAGTATATCATCGTTAATATAGCACTAATATTTTTGTTATAAATATGTATTAATGGTTTCATTTTGTACAAACGGTTTTGTACAATCTGTTTACAGCTTGCCTATTTTTCATGTCTGT
>NW_026393161.1:386-2888 GCF_001194135.2 Octopus bimaculoides | reverse complement strand
TAAATATATATATATAATATGCATATATATGTATCTAAGCATGTAAGACAAGTGCAGAAATAAATATTTATGTTCATTCAGTTTTTCACTATATCTTACATGTTTTTCATTAGCAATTATATCTGATACATAACGAAGAATTTTACAAATTGATTACATCATCAAATCTTAAGAGGATGACCTTTAATGGATACATAATTACTGTTAATGAATGTGTGTGTGTGTGTAAACTATAAAGCTTTCATATGCTATTGAGAGAAGAATTTCCAGAGTCTCAGACAAAGTCCTTCAAAGAACAAGAAAATTTTTTCTTTGCCTTAGTCTATGAGTGTGATTTAACACTTGAGAGTGTAGGAAAAAGCAGATAATTATTTGATGTGCATGTATAGGAGGGAAGTGTTGGGGAGAGAAAAGTATTTCTTTTTAATTGCTGGGGCTGGAGGAAAGTAAATTGCCCAAGACATTTTCAGATCCTCCTGGAATAGTGAAATTGATGTTATTGATGTTCCTTTTGAAACTAAGTTAACATAGGCGCAGGAGTGGCTGTGTGGTAAGTAGCTTGCTTACCAACCACATGGTTCCAGGTTCAGTCCCACTGCGAGGCACCTTGGGCAAGTGTCTTCTACTGTAGCCTCAGGCTGACCAAAGCCTTGTGAGTGGATTTGGTAGACGGAAACTGAAAGAAGCCCGTCGTATATATGTATATATATATATATGTGTGTGTGTGTGTGTTTGTTTGTGTGTCTGTGTTTGTCCCCCCCACCATCGCTTGACAACCAATGCTCGTGTGCTTACGTCCCCCGTAACTTAGCAGTTCGGCAAAAAGAGACCGATAGAATAAGTACTAGGCTTCCAAAGAATAAGTCCTGGGGTCGATTTGCTCGACTAAAGGCGGTGCTCCAGCATGGCCACAGTCAAATGACTGAAACAAGTAAAAGAGTAAAAGAGTAACTGTCGGAAAGATATGCACCAGAATGGTATTAATGCCATCATTCTGGGCAGAAAAGATTGAGTGTTGTGATTAATGAAGGGACCAGAGGTTGAACACAACAAGGTTATAAGAAGAGGAAATAGCAGGGTAAGAATGTCAGTGTAGAGGTGATCAGAGCCCTGCCAGATCTGAGGAGAAGAGGCTATTATAATGGAGGTTGAAAAGGCAGAGAGAGAGTGGGGTGGAATGGTTCATCTGTTAGTCAATGACAGAGGTGGGAGTGAGGCAGATGTATGAATGCCTATAGAAGGATAGTAATAAATAAAGAAATTTTGGAGGCAGATCAGAAATTAAGAAAAATGAGAGAAGGGGAGGGATACTGACCTATTAAAGTGCAGGGAGGGATATTTGTTGTTGTTCTTCAGGTCAACAACCATAGGAAGTAACTTTGTCATTAGCATTATTTACATATACATGTCTGTGTTTACATAATACATTTGAATGTATAGAATTATATAGGTTTGTTGTTCACACAAATGTACATGTACACACACAGGAAGAGTTGAAGGACAGACACACAACAACACACACCTATATGTACATGAATGAGGTGACAAAACTACATACCAGTAATGGATATGGGACAACCAGTCCAGCCCAGCTCACAGGTTTTCAAACATAACACACATGTTACTCAGTCTGAAGTTGGGAGTTTTCCTTTAACTACAGACTGCAAAAAAATATTTGAGGACATATTTAAAAATTTAATAAAACTACTCTAATCTAACAAAAATCAAATGCATTTTAATAAAAAAACTAGTGCTCATGTTCTCGTTAAGCTTTCTTATAAGATTATTCTGTGAATCTGCCTTCAGTATTGATAACTGCTTCAATGAAAGATGAGAATTGTTGACATGCCTGCACTAAATGGTGCTTTTTCATTTTGGAAATCCCCTGAAAAGTGGTAACCTTGTGACTGGAAATGTCGATTAGCTACCATTTCAACAAGCTCCAAATATAATGACCCATGGGATTTAAATCTGGCGAGTTTGAATGCTACATGTTTGGTGTTACATATTTGAAAATATTGTTTTGACATCCTTTCTTGGATTACTCTCTTTACTCTCTTTTACTTGTTTCAGTCATTTGACTGCGACCATGCTGGAGCACCGCCTTTAGTCGAGCAAAACGACCCCAGGACTTATTCTTTGTAAGCCTAGTACTTATTCTATCGGTCTCTTTTTGCCGAACCGCTAAGTGACGGGGACGTAAACACGCCAGCATCGGTTGTCAAGCAATGCTAGGGGGACAAACACAGACATACAAACACACACACATACATATATATTCTCGGTACATCGGACAAACGGGGCGCCGCCTGGCCGACCGATTCGCGGAACACCTCCGAGACATCAACGTTGGTAATGACACTCCGGTGTCACGCCACTTCCGCTCTGCCGGCCACTCCTTGCAGCAACACCTGTCTGTGTTTGGATTGTCCATGCACAGGGGCCATCCGGACTCCCGTTTGCACCGTGAACAGGGATTGGTCTTCTCCCTCCGCTCCTTTG
>NW_026393161.1:0-269 GCF_001194135.2 Octopus bimaculoides | reverse complement strand
GCTCCGACTCCTACTTCTTTGTAAGTCTCTTCACCTCTCTTCACTCCTACTTCTCTTCCTACTACTCTTCATTCCTACTTCTCTCCACTCCTACTTCTCTTCCCACTTCTCTTCACTCCAACTTCTCTTCCTACTTCTCTTCACTCCCACTTCTCTTCACCCCTACTCTTTCTCTCCTCTCTCTTCTCTCGTACTCTTACTCTCTACACTCTTACTCTGTTACTCTCTCACCTTTACTCTCTCACTCTCTTCTCTCTTTCCCTCTCTCT
>NW_026393160.1:0-341 GCF_001194135.2 Octopus bimaculoides | reverse complement strand
ATGTATGTATGTATGTATGTATGCGTCTCTATGTTGGGGTGTGTCTAAATCTGTACGTATGTATATGTGAGTGTGTGTGTGTGTGTGTGTGTGTGTGTGTGTGTGTGTGTGTGTGTGTGTGTGTGTGTGTGTGTGTTATGAACGTTGTGGTGTGTATGCGTAAATGTGTACAGAGTGAAACATAGGAAGATAATGGTAGTAGCAAGCTATATCTGTACTGGATGGGTATATTTATAAATACACAAAGAGATAAGTCAACAAGCCGTTTGATGATGATCTGTCTGTAAAATTAGACACGGCAAGTAATACACACACACACACACACACACACACACACACAC
>NW_026393159.1:0-206 GCF_001194135.2 Octopus bimaculoides | reverse complement strand
GTCTGCATGTATATATGTGCGTGTGTATGTGCGTGTGTGTATGCGCGTGTGTGTATGCGTGTGTAGTATGTGTGTGTGTGTGTGTGTTTCACCTGTGTGTACCATATATTTTAGTATCAAAACTATTTTCCTGCCTTCGCTGGTTCAACGTTTTTTATATTTTCACCATTTTTTTATTGTCAAAAAGTCAAAACAACAACAACAAC
>NW_026393158.1:187-383 GCF_001194135.2 Octopus bimaculoides | reverse complement strand
ATATATATATATATACACACACATACATATATATATATATATGTATATATGCATACATACACACATACACACACGCACATATATGTGGAGTTTCAAGTGTTTTCGCTCAATAAACACTCTCAGCGCCCGGTCTGGGAATCGAAACCGCGATCATACGACCGCGAGTCCACTGCTCTAATCACTGGGCCATTGCGCG
>NW_026393158.1:0-177 GCF_001194135.2 Octopus bimaculoides | reverse complement strand
TGGGAATCGAAACCGCGATCATACGACCGCGAGTCCACTGCTCTAATCACTGGGCCATTGCGCGTCCACACGCGCGCGCGCGCGCGCATATAAGTATATACTTTATTTTTTAAAAAGCATACCTCCAGTATTCGAGTACTATTTTTTCTACCTTGTTTCGCATTTATGTGCTTACTC
>NW_026393157.1:0-299 GCF_001194135.2 Octopus bimaculoides | reverse complement strand
GTCTGATCAATAAGTATCCGGACTGTTGCCATAGTAATGAAGCTAAATCACGCAGAGTGATGCCGCTTGACATAGATTGGCCTTGGATTCTGTTTGAATGCACAGCAGTGCTTGGAAAGAAGATATGTAGCATGTGATTGTTGCATTGACCTTGACAGGGAAAGTTATCTTGGCGATACCAGCTCAGAAATCTACGTAAAGTTGCAGAAAGTGTATGGAGAGAATTGTATGAGCCACACACAAGTATAAGAGTGGTTCAGACGTTTCCAAGATGGCCGAAAAATGTCGATATTGACGAA
>NW_026393156.1:0-621 GCF_001194135.2 Octopus bimaculoides | reverse complement strand
CACACACACACACACACACACACACACAAACACATGTGAGTATATACATAACGACTTTACCACGCTAATAATATTAGCACAAAAGTATAACATATTCCGAGTTTGTAATATGTAGCGAAAATGAAATCCTTGAATATATTATTTCTTCGAATATATGAAAGATACATTGCTCATTATACAAAACGTAGGTTGTTAATCTCAAAAATATGTAGAAGCCTAATAGCAATAACAATAAATGATGCGTGCGTTAGAGTTAATTCTTAAATCGTATCAGAAAACCTACTTTTCTATTTCAGGCCATGAAAAATTTGGAAGCTATTTACATTACTTAGTAAAAACTACATTCTATGTTTCAAATTCTATGACACGCTAAATCGAAGAGCAGTTTTCAATTTTAGTTTTAAATGTACTCGTATTATATACAAATATAAAATGTTAAAATGAACATCAATATAGACAAACAAACAAAAAAAAACGGTAGATTCACTTCAACATTTAACGGTTTTTGTGTTTTTAAATGCCTTATAAACATCTTCCAAGCTGCAATTGTTTATGTTTCAGCATACGGTCTCAGATCAAGTCACTTGCTATGGAAGTACATCTCCCTATACATATATATAT
>NW_026393155.1:0-203 GCF_001194135.2 Octopus bimaculoides | reverse complement strand
TATGGGCGACATATCTCTTGTATCTTTGGGGAGAGAAATTTCACATAGGGTAGACAGACTGTAGACAGTTTACTGGTCTCATTGATTTCACACCTTAATGAAAGTGTTATCTGTCTGAGGTCTTTGTTGTGCCGAAAGACTCCGGTGCATTTTTACCTACACTGTATTACGAAGGAATAATGAAAATGATGATGATGATGATG
>NW_026393154.1:0-278 GCF_001194135.2 Octopus bimaculoides | reverse complement strand
ATATATACGCATGCATGCATACATATACAGACTCTCTCACTAACACTTATATGTACGTATTACGTGTATCCGAAATAGGTTCCGTCTTGCGCTTAGAAAGTATTGACAGCTCATACATACATATATGTACATACATGCGCGCCCGCACGCATCAAACACACACACACACAACCACACGTACAATCGCACAAGTACATATGACGATACGTGACGCGTATTCGCAGCACAGTTTTCGTCCCTTTACTCACGATGGGATTGGCCAACTCTCTCTCTCTCTC
>NW_026393153.1:0-301 GCF_001194135.2 Octopus bimaculoides | reverse complement strand
CATCTCACTCTCTCTCTCTCTCTCACACTGTCGCTTGCCCCTTCTTCTATATGTCATTTCCTCTGCGTATATTCTGTGTGTTTATGTGTGTGTGCGTGTGTGTAGATGTGTGAGAGTGTGTTTGAACTAGCGTGTTTTTATAACGTGTATAAAAGTGATATTTGCATATATTCATATGTATATCTGATACTCAGATAAACACACACACATATGTACATACATATATGTATATAATATATGCACACACACACACACACAGACACACATATATATATATATATGCATATATTATATACATATT
>NW_026393152.1:0-244 GCF_001194135.2 Octopus bimaculoides | reverse complement strand
TATTATTAGTTTTTTCATTTTATTTTGAAATATGTTTTAGTTTTGAAAATGATATCTTTTTGTTTTCTAACAGTAACTGCAGAAGTGGTGTGGGTGAGGCAGGGGGAGTATCATGATTACTATCCCCTCCTCCTTTTCATCGTCATCTTCTTTTGCATCCTATTCTTTCATTCTTTATAGTGTACCCCACCCTTCTCCTTTTCTTCCTCATGGTCATCAAAATACGGGTAATAATGACGATGCT
>NW_026393151.1:0-444 GCF_001194135.2 Octopus bimaculoides | reverse complement strand
TCTCTCTCTCTCTCTCTCTCTCTCTCTCTACATACATATACACACACATATATATGTATACACACACATATTAACTCATATATTTACTTGTGTTCATGAACAACTACATACATACATACATACATTCATACACATGTATGTATTTACACAGACACACATTATATATACACACATACATTATATATACATACACACTCATACATATATCGTCATCATCATCATTAACATCCATTTACACAAGGTATATCTACTCACACATCTGATATATGTGAATGTGTGTGCGTGTGTATATTTGTATGTATGCATATATGTATGTATATATGTGTATATATGTATATGTATGTATATATGTGTATGTATATATATACATATGTATATATATATATGTATGTGCATGTATGTGTATATATATATATATGTGTGTGTGTGTGTGTGTGTGTATAT
>NW_026393150.1:0-284 GCF_001194135.2 Octopus bimaculoides | reverse complement strand
TATACTCATATATTGTTTATATTTATATATATATATATATATATATATATTACGTACACACATAGGCGAAGGCGTGGCTGTGTGGCAAGGAGCTTGCTTGCCAACCACATGGTTCCGGGTTCAGTACCACTTGGCCTTGTGAGTGGATTTGGTAGACGGAACCTGAAAGAAACCCCATCAACCGATGTCGGTGTGTTTACGTCCCCGTAACATTAGCGGTTCGACACCAGCAACCGATAGAATAAGTATTAGGCTTACAAAAAAAAAAAAGTCCCGGGGTCGAT
>NW_026393149.1:0-538 GCF_001194135.2 Octopus bimaculoides | reverse complement strand
ATGTATACGTAGTTACATACGTACGTACATACATACATAATTAGTTACGTTCGTACTTACATACATACGTAGTTACGTAGTACGTACATACATACATGCGTAGTTACGTACTTACATATATACGTAGTTGCGTATGTACATACGTACATACATACATACGTAATTACGTAAGTACGTACTTATATACATATATACGTAGTTACGTACGTACGTATATACATACATACGTAGTTACGTACGTACGTATATAAATACATACGTAGTTTCGTACATACGTACGTACGTTCATACATACGTAGTTACGTACGTACATACATACATACGTAGTTACGTACGTACGTACGTTCATACACATATACGTAGTTACGCACGTACAAACGTACATATATACATACGTACTTACGAAAAGTACGTACTTACATACATGCATACATACGTAGCTAGGTAGGTAGGTAGGTACGTACATACATATATACGTAGTTACGGACGTACGTATATACATACGTAGTTACGTACGTACGTACTTACATATATACGT
>NW_026393148.1:0-470 GCF_001194135.2 Octopus bimaculoides | reverse complement strand
TGATGAATTTCATGTTTCAAAACCTTGCTTACTTTTTACTCAGCCTGATATTATTCAAGAATACCAAACTATATCGAGTACAATTTTAGCCTGAATGTTGTTCATACCACTAGGAATCCATAATTGTTACACACATACACAGCGCCTCTACACACAGGCATACACACATGCATGCGTACATACATGCACATATATACGCATGCCTATGGATACTGATATGTGCGTACAGTGAAAGGATGCGAAGAGAAAAAGGAAAATTATCTTATATATTGATATTTTAAAATTTTCCTTGCATGTATATACACTCTTTCCTTTTTATATACTTACATTCGCGTACACATGTGTATGTGCACGTACATACATACATTCATGTATACAGACGCATACTCTCACAGACGTATTGACACTTTATTTTAATCTACTGATACATGTGATAACAATTACTCGTGACGCCAACTGCAGTAAATTAA
>NW_026393147.1:0-480 GCF_001194135.2 Octopus bimaculoides | reverse complement strand
TTTGGCGGGCGCCACTTGTTTTCTTAACGAAACACGTTCAAACTTGGGACTCTGGTAGAATGTGGGCGATCTTTTGATACTAATCCTTTTTCTGTCATCTCTATTTACATCAGTTCGGCAGTCTCCGTAAAAAATGTTGTGTCAGGGAAGTGGGAAGAGATAGAGAGAGAGCGCGCGCGAGTTGGCATGCTAACAGTAGCTGTAGTAATAATCTAATTTTGTTCTGTTTTTCCTTTATTTCATTATTTAGAGAAAGAAGAAAAGAAAGCTGCCAAACGATTTAAAGGTGAAGATCTTGACTATGATGATGATGGCGACGAGGAAGTGGATGCAAATGGTAAGTAGTTCAATAATTAATAAATTATTATTGATTGATTGATTAGTTTGCTTGTCTGTGAGATGTGTACATATGTGTGTGTGCACAAGTGCATGTACATGTATATATGTCTGTGTGGGTGTATGTATGTCTGTGTGTGTGTG
>NW_026393146.1:0-226 GCF_001194135.2 Octopus bimaculoides | reverse complement strand
TCTATCTATCTATCTATCTATCCAAATATATACATATATATTTATGTAAGTGTATATGTGTTTGTGTGTCTATATATGTGTGTGTATGTGTGTTTGTATGTGTGCATGTATGTATGTATATATACATAGATACGTATACATATGCATGCTTTATGCAAACATATCTATATACGTAGTGTACATACCTGCGTATACTTGTCTATGTATCTGTTCGAATGGATTTGTG
>NW_026393145.1:0-564 GCF_001194135.2 Octopus bimaculoides | reverse complement strand
ATATATATATATATATATATATATATATATATATTGTGTGTGTAGTATGTATGTATATATATTATATAGGCGCAAGAATGGCTGTGTGGTATGTAGCTTGCTTCCCAACCTCGTGGTTCCGGGTTCAGTCCCATTGCGTGGCATCGTGGGCAAGTGTCTTCTTCTACTACTATTATGTAGCCTCGGGCTGACCAAAGCCTTGTGAGTGGGTTTGGTAGACGGAAACTGAAAGAAGCCCGTCGCATGTGTGTGTATGTATATGAATTTGTGTGTCTGTTCCAACCAACATCACTTGACAACCGATGCTGGTGTGTTTACGTCCCTATAACTTGGCGGTTCGGCAAAGGAAACCGATAGACTAAGCACTAGGCTTACTTAGAATAAGTCCTGGGATCGATTTGTTTGACTAACGGCGGTGCTCCAGCATGGCCGTGGTCAAATGACTGAAACAAGTAAAAGAATATATTTCATGTACGAGACATAAGTTTCATAAAACTACAAAATATAAATAGCTGATCTTTTTTAAAACGGGGGCCACATTTTTCATAAATGTTTTACGTAGTG
>NW_026393144.1:0-681 GCF_001194135.2 Octopus bimaculoides | reverse complement strand
ATGCATGTATGTGTATGCTTGTGTATATATTTCATATCCTAGCTAAAGAAATCTGCTCTGTTTTTTTATGGTGAATTTGTAATTATTTTTACTATTAGGGTCTTTGAAAATAGTTTTAACATTGTTTCATTTTGTTTATTGACACATATATCCGAAGATAATATCAAGACAGCCGCTTTCTCTTTTTCTGCCTGACTGTCCTTGTTAGTTGTTACTGGGGATAAAATTAATTGTCATTGCATTCCGTAGAATCTCAGACATTGTATCACAAACATACATCGTGTTAGACATAGCAGTGGTCAAGTGGAAAACAGAGGAGAGCTAAAGAATAAAGACAGATGTATAAAGAATTAGGATGAGATGTACGTATGACCATGTGGTAAGAAGTTTGCATTCCACCCATATGGTTCCAGTTTCAGTTCCTTGGTGAGGGACCTCGGGCAAGTGTCTTTTACTTCAGCTAACCAAAGACTTGGAAGTGGTTTTGAGAGATGGAAACTGAAGGAAGCCCATCATATTCATATAGCTCTCTATCTTCAGGTGACTATGGTATTAAAGACTGAATTTCAGCAGGTTTTCGTGTTGGCACTAAAACCTAAAAAGTTTTTGGGCACAGCAGCCCCTAACTCCAATCTATCATCATCCTCATCCTCATTCTCCTCCACCTCCTCCTCCTCCTCC
>NW_026393143.1:0-645 GCF_001194135.2 Octopus bimaculoides | reverse complement strand
TTTATGCAGATGACTGTGACTTAGTTGAATTACTGGAAAACACAACCGTTGCAATAATAACACTGTACTTCCATGGGCCCACAGCTATGACATCAATATCAACACTAGCTTGTTAAAGATCATCTATATTATGACATCTAACCATATTTAGTGCTAATCTCTGATTATTTTGTCGATATAATCTATATTGAGCAGCATCTCAAGTTAGAATATACAGACACTGCTCCTCAGACAGTTGTGCTCTTTTAATTCGTTTTGAAGAGCAGCTCTTGCTAACGTTTCTACATTATGTTCTTCTAAAAGACTGAAGAAACTCAAAGAATCTGCTTGCCATAGAAACTGTATCTGTCATTGATGTTGTCTTGATATCCGCAAACAATGCCGCTGCATCGCTGCTTGTCATTGTGAAATTACACGTTCTGCATAAATGAAAAAAGGTGCTTAAAATGAATTTTAAAATACCTGTAGGAAAATAATCATTGAATCATGTCTCCGCTTTTTCAATCAAGTATTTCACTGAAATATTGAATGGAGGAACATGATGTGAACAGTACCTGTGAAGTTTTCAGGTTACATGTGTATTAGGTGAGAGATTGAGGTAAAAACAGTGAAAGATATCTAGCTAGCTGGTAGATAGATAGATAG
>NW_026393142.1:0-450 GCF_001194135.2 Octopus bimaculoides | reverse complement strand
TGTGCCGCTATAGAGATTAGCTGCTGCGCTTATGTCACGGCCTATTCGAAAATGGAAGAGAAAAAGGATAACTCCAAGTAGCTGTTTCGAAACCTCCAGCTTCTATAACCCGATTTTAAATTCACATTTATACCGATAATAACTGGTGCTCTTGTTTCTGTGATTCTAAATGACATGCTGGAGAAGCTGGGATTTTCAGAAAAAGAAATAAACCAGTTAACATGCATTACAAATACAATCTGTTGGCAGAATAGTCAAAATAATGCAAGAGTTTTCTCAGGTTCAAACTGCAAATTTGTTTTTACAATCAAGATTCCAGCGATGGAGTTTGTATCTTTGTTAAAAACCAACTACTTTCTTACAGGAACATTTTAAATAATTGAAGATGGAAAAGAACATATTTTTTATTTTTTTTTTTTATTTATGTGTTTCAGCCAAGTGGCTGCGGTC
>NW_026393141.1:0-351 GCF_001194135.2 Octopus bimaculoides | reverse complement strand
GCAGGAGACATTTCGCATTACTCTGACGAGGTCTGCCATCAATATGTTGTTCAACATTCAACAAATTCAACAAATTCAACAAATTCAAATTCAAAATCCAAATTCAACATATTGATGGCAGACCATTTTTGGGATGTGGTTAACACAGACAAATTCACATTTGGAACTTGAGAAAAGTCTCGCATATTTTTCTCTTCCACTCACAGATTGCACTTGTAATGTACGAATTAGCCGGTCGATTTCTCTTTCTGAAAATCCTAGTTTATCCAGATTTTCCTTTAAGCATTATTAATAAAACCTAGTGTATGTATGTACATATGTATGTATGTATGTATGTATGTATGTATGTAT
>NW_026393140.1:0-379 GCF_001194135.2 Octopus bimaculoides | reverse complement strand
TGTGTGTGTGCGTATGCACTCATACACATAAACACATATATTTTCATGTATGAATGTAACAATATACATTTGCACACATATTACACACACTACTCACGCACATACATACACACACATGCTTACAGATATTCTGAGGCACACATCGTCTACATAATACATATATACACACATGTGCACACACACACACACGCACATATTTACATATATTCTGCGTGTGTATTAGTATTCGCATACATACATATATACATATTATATACATATATACATAGAGATATTTATATAGCATATTTGTATTCTATATATGTGTATATCTATGTATTTTGTGTGCAGGTCTCTCTCTCTCTCTCCCTCTCTCTCTCTCTCTCTCTCTCTCTCTCTC
>NW_026393139.1:0-451 GCF_001194135.2 Octopus bimaculoides | reverse complement strand
CTGCACGATAAAGTGTAGTATATATATATATATATATATATATATATATGATTAGTGCCACATAGGTTCATTGAACTACACCGGATTACCGCAATAACGATAATTGTCTCGGATTACACCGGCTGTGAACTCGCCGAACCTACCTTAATTACGAGAACCTTACATTCAACTAATTTCCTTCTCATCTTTCATACAACGGATTTATTGAACTTTGAACCTAACTAAAACGTAAGACTACCAAATTATTGAACATTTTCTTCTTCCTATTTTTTTTTCTTGCACTTTTTGTCGATCTTTCGTTTCGATTACATTTTAGTCATTTCTAATCCAATTGCGTTTGTTTATGTTTCTGAACAAGATCGTCGCTTTCCGTAAAAGGGTTTTAGGGTTAGCGTTGGGGAATTCCGTCCCTAACCCCAACCCCAACCGTAACCCTAACCCTAAACCTAAC
>NW_026393138.1:0-232 GCF_001194135.2 Octopus bimaculoides | reverse complement strand
GCTTAATATATGCCTATCTATTTAACGAAATTTCAATTCCCCAAAATACTAGGTATACAACCAGTGTTTCCTTGGATGTAACCATCCCTTTATGAGGTTAACATATCCTCTAAGCAACTTATATGTATATTCATACATATATGTGTGAGTGCATATACATATATCTATAAGGTTATGTGTGCAAATATATAGATTTACACACACACACTCACACATTTTTATATATGCTATC
>NW_026393137.1:0-302 GCF_001194135.2 Octopus bimaculoides | reverse complement strand
TTAAGCTCTGCAGTAATTTTGGGAGCTGTACTTTTGTGATCTTTTCTAACTATTCATGTAAGAGTCCAACTTTCTATCTGAAAGTTTTGGTATTCTTCCAGAGTTTTGTTTCGATGATGAGGTTTTTCCTTCTTTCTCAAAGGTTGTCATTACTTTCGGGACAGTACTTTCGGGACACCAAACATTTTGGCTGTTTTCATTACGCTAGCGCCTGCCATACAAGCACCAACAATCCGACCTCTTTGAAAGTCTGATAGATCTGTCATTTTAATGAGTTTTAATTACCTTTTTCTGATGATATC
>NW_026393136.1:1709-4127 GCF_001194135.2 Octopus bimaculoides | reverse complement strand
CTATTGCTTACAACCTCTGTCTCCCTTTCGGCTTCCTTTCTGCAACCATATTAGTCTGTGTATGATTGCATGTTCAGGCGCGGCTGTGTGGTAAGACCATATTAGTCTGTAATTGTCCCCCGGCTTTTCTTTCTGCACCATTTCTGTTCCACTGGCGTTTTGTCATTTATTCCCAGGAAACCATACAACTATTTAGATATTATTCCTGCCATCAGCTTCCACATCAGGGGCAGACAGGTGATAGGCCGGTGATTATCCACTGCATTGCTTTGTTGGGATCCTTTTGGCAAAGAATTGTTTTACTTGTGGTCAGCCACTTTGGGATTTGTACAACGTTGTTGATCCTTTTATATATTTGCTTGGCTATTCATCAGTGTAGTTCTGGGAAATGTTTCAGTCAATATCCTTGTACCCCATCCGGTCCTGAGTATTCCCAGTTCGGCGATTTAATGACTCTGGCCCACCTTGGTAGTCAAATATACAATGAGGCGACTGGCGTTTATACATCTGCTTTTTCTCATCCTTAATTACTAAACATTCTTTCTCCTCTCACTTAATTTACCCAATCTCTCCTCTACTCACTTAATCTAATCTATCTCTCTATACATATATACGATGACTATGCAAGAATTTGTGTGTGTATGTGTGTGTGTGTGTGTGTGTGTGTGTGTATGTCTGTGTGCAAACAAATATTTTTCTGTCCATCTCTAAACTCATACGTATGTATGTATATACATGGCCGCGTATTTGTGTGTATCTGACTGTGTCTATATCTATGGGAATATGCCACTTCATATATGTCTGTGTGTGTCTGTGTCTGCTTTTTTTAGTGCCTCTGTATATATGTATGTCCCTCTGTATGTATGTGTGTGTATACATTCATCCCCTTAACCGCCAAGTCAAACCCACCTTCACCGTACCTGACTAATCTCTGTCTACTGTCATATATTTCTCATTTACATTATAATAGACTCTTCCAAGGCCTTCCAAATCTGATTCACTTTCTATGCAAAGACGCAACTGATAACCTCCATTATCCTTTCCCAGGGACTTTCCTAGAAACTTTACTAACTCTTCGATCATGAAAATACCAAACACATTTATCTGAGAATTCCATGGTTTCTCAAAAAACTGCTAACGAAGAATATCCTCAATTGAGGATATTATGCATTTCTGCATTTTCTTTTTCTTTCTCTAACAACGGAATAAATTGCTTAGATGGAATTCTTTAATCAATAACTTGATCCACATGCTTAGCTATTCTACAAACAGCTATAAGAGACTTTGGCTATTTTTATAACTACTACGTGGCACTATTATTTTATTAGTTTAAGACATTTCACTGAAGCCATGCTGGAGCTCCACCTTTTCAATCGAACAAATGGACCCCGGGACTTATTCTTTGTAAGCCTAGTACTTATTCTATCGGCCTCCTTTGCCGAACTGCTACGTTACAAGGACGTAAAATCACCAACATCGGTTGTCAAGCGATGGTGACGGACAAGCACAGACACACAAATACATACACACACATGACGGGCTTCTTTCAGTTTCCGTCTCCCAAATCTACTCACAAGGCTTTGGTCGGCCCGCGGCTATAGTAGAAGACATTTCCCCAAGAATGTTCTTGAATAACGCTAAATGTTTTGCTTGATCATTATCTGTTATAATGTATGTCTCTCCGCTCAATGATCAACCATTTCTTATCGCCTTTGATACGTAATTTCTGCACCACATTTTTCTGTTCAAGCTGATGTTTTAGTGGTTAACCAAACTGAACACTCACACTACATACGACCTTTTACATGATTTCCTTTCGTATAAACGCTAAGGTGTAAAATATATTTATGTGGATTTGGGGAGTGGCATGAAACGGCTTTCTTCTATTTATATGTATTTCAATTACTCGTGTAATGAACAATTCCTTTAACAAACATGGCTCGGAAAGGATTATGTGTATATATAGAGATGCCACAGGCTTGAGAACGTTTCAGTCGAACTAATTGACCTGTGTACTTAATTTCTTACTCCTCGTACTTATTGTATCGGAGTATTTTGGTGAACCGCTAAGTTACCGGAACGTAAACACACCGACACATTTCGTCAAGCGGTGGTTGGGGACACACACGGACACAAAGACACACACACACTGATACATATATACAGACAGACAGACATATACATGCATAGGAGTGGCTATATCGTAAGAATCACATTGTTCCTTGGTTGAGTGTCTTCTACCATAGCCTAGGGCCGACCAAAGCCTTCTGAGTGGATTTGATAGATGGAAACTCATATGAGCCCGCCGTGTGTGTGTGTGTGTGTGTGTGTGTGTGTGTGTGTGTGTGTGTGTGTGTGTGTGTGTTGGTGTCTGTATTTGTCTCTTCAACAACCCTTGACAACCGATGATGGTGTGTT
>NW_026393136.1:0-1335 GCF_001194135.2 Octopus bimaculoides | reverse complement strand
AGTAGAAGACATGTGCGTAGTGTGCCACGCAGTGGAATTGAACCCGAAACCAGATTTGGAAGCAAGCGTCTAACCACACGGCCACGCCTAAACATGCATCCATACACAGATTCAATCCAAACAAACACGCATAAAGATGAAACACTTTCCAAGCCGTTCACTTTATAATTTGTTAAATGATTAATATGGTGCCCATTAATGAGTAATGTTGTGTTCTGTTTTATTTCTCCTACACATTGATTTCAAATTTTGGTACAACACCAGCAATTTCGGGGGAAGGGGTAAGTTGATTACATCGACCCCCAATACGCAACTGATATTTATTTCATCGACCCCGAAAGGATAAGAACCAAAGAGGACCTCGGCGAATTATTTCCACTTAATATTAATTATTATGACGTTCATGGATTTGTGAAATTGGGTGTTAAAATAAATATTGTTCTACTTGGAGATGGTCATCTGTTGCCAATCAAACACACGAAATATATATTTGATCTTCACTTTATTATTATCATTATTATCATTATTATTATTATTATTATTATTATTATTATTATTATTGAGTGAGAGAGCAGGGCATGCAATCAAAGTGACACTGGGGTAAAATATACGAAGCCTATTATACCCATCATGACTACCCATCTGATAAGGGTACACCAGGCACATGAATCACAACCATTTGTGCGCGACATGGCGATCTCATATCAAGAAAAACAGCGCATGACCTCGCAGGTGGGGCCCAGTTAGAATTTTCTTCAGGTTGAGTAGCCCATCCTCTTCAAAAGTCCCTGAATAAGGTTTGTTTAAGGATGTTGAGCAAAACACCCATGTTTCCAAAGGTGAATTATTCAAACCCCAAATAATTCCTCTCAGCACATGGCTATGATGCTCTCCCACTACTTTTGCTTATGATCAGAGAAGCACATATCGTCAGCCACCAAGGGACATGCTCAACTGGTTAAGGTCAAACAACTGACAATCAAATCTGTGGTATTAAGCAGAATATTTACTGTATCCGATCTTTTATACCCAGACAAAACAATGTACTTAACACTTCCAATCAATTAAGATCAGAAGCCATGAGAGCCAATGCTTGGTACTGCATCCGGGTATTTATTATTATTATTATTATTATTGTTGTTGTTGTTGTTGCTGTTGTTGTTGTTGCTGTTGATGTTGTTGTTGTTGTTGTTGTTGGCACGTCTGGCGAAATGCTCAGCGGTATTTCGTCTGTGTGATACCGGTTGAAATGCTTAGCGGTGTAACGGCTCCGTGAGTTTGGATATATTAGTAATTATTTGAGTGCGTTTGTACAGTAAGTGCAAGTTTCTATTG
>NW_026393135.1:0-469 GCF_001194135.2 Octopus bimaculoides | reverse complement strand
CTTGTGTGTAAAAGAGAATTTTATTTATTTTTCAAAATTTTTAATTTGGGAATTATATTAGTTGTGACAAGTGCACTGTGTTTCGAAGTGTAATAAAGATCAAATAATGAACAGAATTATATTATAATGAGTTTACTTTGTTGTTGTAGAATCCTGAATAATCAGTTAAGACATTTACCTAGTAGTGGATGTCTGAATATGGGAGGAGACTTACTAGAAAATTATATGGAAATTCTGCATTTTATTCATTAGTATTAAGACAAAACTAAATATTTTTCTTAGTAACTTGAGATAAAAGCTACTTTAAATGTACTTAAAAATCTAACTTACCACCATCATCATTATTGTTTTAACATCCACTTTTTCATGATACCCTTTCCTTCACTAATACTCACCAGTTTCCAAGTAAAGTTATATTTCCTCTTTGTCCTTCAAACACAAACAACACACTGACTGAACATGCAAACAA